>NC_051181.1:105386710-105510278 GCF_013339695.2 Rhipicephalus sanguineus
GAAACACTGTCCTTCGTCTATTAGTCATGGTACAGTTTGTCGTATTTCCAGGCACCAATTGGTCTTGAGCCCCACGACGTAAGAGCAGTTCGAAGACATTGCAGAGCTGATTTCGAATCAGTAAAAATGCCCCATTTTTGTGGTGCTTCTCGAATCAATCCTGCGGAGTGGCGCTGCGGAGTGCCGCTAGCTCCACGGTCTGTCGTGTTGTCTTGTGTGACGTTTCGAAACGGTATGTTTTCGGCTCTTGCTGGGAAGATCCAGCTCCTGTAGATCCTCCAACAGTTGTCGAGCCATCCGTGTGAAGTTTAACATGATCGTTGTAATCTTCGTGCAGCATGAGTAGAGTCATCTGCCTTCAAAGCTGGCGATGAGAGCATCCGCCTTCTTGCGAATCCCATGCACTGTCAGAGCAGTTTTGGTCGGTCCAAGCACCAGGGGGTGTTAGAATCCGTTCCGTAGGCGTGTAGCTGTTGGAAGGCACTCTCGGTAAGTCAATATTCTCTTACAGAAGGAGGTACTCGGTCGATCTTCTGGAAGCGAAGCAAGATGGTGGGCAGGGGCGCGAGCAAAGTGCCTAATGTGAGCTCTAAGCACCTCCAATGTAATTGTGCACCGTGGCCGGATGAATCTTTGGCAATTGCGATGGTTGCGGCTGTTGATGTGCAGCGTGGTAATCCAAGACAAACTCTGAGTGCCTGGCCCTGGGCGTTTTCGATCGTGCGTACACTGCTTTTGCAAGCGTTCGTCAGAACCGGCAAGCTATACCGCAGGTACCCCAGAAACAGCGTTTTGTATAGCTGCAGCATCGCGTGCACTGATGTGCCCCACGTTTTTCCTCCGAGGAACTTGAAAAGTTGTGCGATGGCCGTTAGGCGTTTCTTTAGAGTGGCCACATGGGGACTCCAGCAGAGGTTTCGATCGATTGTGACCCCCAAAATCCTGGGCGTCCTGGCGTAGCAAACATTGCGTCCATCGATGGTGATGGGATATGACGTCATTGCCTTCCGCGTGAACGCAACCAGCGCCGATTTCTCAGGAGAAATCTCGAGGCCTTGTTCTCTAAGGTACGCCGATACTGAATTCGGTGCTTTTTGGAGCCTCGCACGTACCTGAGGGCGTGTTACACCTGACGTCCAAGCACAAATATCATCTGCATAGAGAGATATCTGCACGGAATCCGGTATGCGTTCCATGAGACCGATCAGAACCAGGCTGAATAGTGTGGGGCTCAATACACCACCTTGAGGAACACCACGGTGTGTGTAATGCTCAAAAGTCGGCCCATCATCAGTTTGCACAGTGATCTCATATGTAGGTAGCAACAGATCCAGCGGTACACTCGCCCACCCAAACCAACCGACTCGAGGGCGTCAAGTATGGCTTCGTGAGAAACATTATCATATGCTCCTTTGACATCTAAAAATAGTGCGACAGATAGCCGTCTACTCATTTTCTGGTGTTGTACGTAGGTCACCAGGTCAATGACATTGTCAATGGAGCTACGAAGACGACGAAAACCGGCCATGGCGTCTGGATATACTCTGTAGCGTTCTAGTAACCACTCGAGTCTGGCAAGGATCATTTTCTCCATCAGCTTCCCTACGCAGCTAGCCAGCGCTATTGGGCGGTATGATGTAAGCTCTAGAGGTGATTTTCCAGGTTTGAGAAGTGGAACCAAACGGCTTGTTTTCCATTCTCTGGGGACCGTTCCATCTCTCCAGGACTCATTGAACACGTCCAGCAAAGCGCTTCGTGCTCGATCACCGAGATTGCGTAATAGCGGTATGATATGCCATCCGGTCCAGGCGACGACGATCGATTGCATAAAGCAAGAGCCGCATCCAGCTCTTCCATGGAAAAAGGCAGGTCCATGTGCGGGTCAAGGGAATGTGGCGTGTCATCAGCAGCAAGGGCTCCTGTGCAAGTTAACGGACCTGCAATCTTCCTACAAAAATCTTCCGCTACCTCGATATCCCTTCTACGTTTGAAAAGGGCCAAGGCTTTAAACGGAAAACGTTGTGCGGGAAAAATGCGTAGGCCTCGCACGGTTCGCCATATTTGAGAAAGTGGTTTGCGAGGGTCTAGAGACTCGCAAAACTTCGCCCACCGCTGAAACTCCAGTTTGTCCATACGACGCTGGATCTTCTTTTGTATGCGCCTAGCTATCCGTAGACCTTGAATGGATTTTGTGCGTCGATATCTGCGCTCCGCACGGTAATACGAGCTTTGAAGTCAGCGGGCTGATAGACGAAGAAATATGTAGAGTGTAAAAACATATTCAACATAAAATATGGGGAAAGCGATTAAGCACCAGCATGAAAAGTTCACGTTTCGCTCACAAGGGATTATTGCGTATAAATGGTTGCGGAAAGGGGTGCGCATATAAATACACAAGATATGTATTCAATCTACGACGTTTGGTGTGACCTGCACCCTCGAGTCACTGTTCTAGCATCGGCACTTGCACGTAGCAAACTTGACCAAGGTGTTTAGAACAAAAGGTGAACGATTTAGAATATCATTCGTGCTCCGCTATGGGAGAGCAGTATACCCTCCGGGTATGACAAAGCAGGAGAGCTTAAGGTCACGGGTCTGAATATCCAGCTGCTTATGCGTACATTCGTACTCCACTATGGGAGAGCAGGATGCCCTCCCCGTATGACGAAAAAGGAATTTTATTAGGAGCGGAGCTCCTTATAGCATCACCTGGTCGGTCGTCGCTCCAGGCGGCGTGTCCCCGCCGTCGCGTCTCCCGTATCATTCAATAGATGGCGCTGTCCCATAGAGATGCATGCAAACTGCAGTTGGGTGACGATATACTAGATGGCGCTGTCCCATAGAGATAGAAAATAAAATAAAATAAATAAAATAAAAAATAAAAGAAATAAAAATGTAAAAAACAAGGCAAAAAGGAAAAATAATCAAAGCGGCGTATCGCTTTGATTACTGCTGGGCGAAACCACTGAACATTTCACGGTGTAACCATGATTGCTTCAGGAGCTTCGCCCAAGCTCTTCAGTAATTTTTTTTGTACACCACATGATTACATACAATGGGTTCCACATCATATTTCGTTTCCGCAGAAAATTGGCGCTCAATCGAGCTCGATGTCACGGGTCTGAATTTTCAACTACTTATGCGTGGCTGTACTATCGTATGGATTATGGGCAGAGAATTGACTCTACTTTAGCTTCCACATTTTCTCATTGTAAGCCGAACGGAGCATTGCTTGAACTGTTAGTAATATATATTCAAGACAACCTTCTTCATTTGCCGCTAACTTTTAATAGCGATCATGCTTTCTGATATTGTAAATTAACATCTCACGCGGCTTGCAAGCTCTAAGACAGGGACGCGCTCTGCCGAAACTGATTGGGATGCTGGTCACGGCAATGCGTGCAAGAATATGACGGGGGACAGCACCGAGGTTACGCATTGAGGAGGCGTGGTCTCACTATGGAAAGGCGGCTGCTGAATGATTGCGCATATGGACGGACAGAGATAGAGCCATTATCTGCAACGCGTATGGCGTGGATGGAAGGCATGCGCTGGTCTGGAACAGCTGCTGGTCCATTAGTCAAAGGTCCTCTCGACAATGAAGATGTTGTTGCACGAACGTTTCGTAGAGGAGCCCTCATTAGCCACTCGTTCTCTACGGCTAGAACTCCTTTGCAGAGCAGGTTATCATCTGACCGCTTTAATGACCGTCACCTAGAATTGCCCGAAAAAATAATCGACAAACAGTTTCGAAAGAAAACATCCAACATGAGTGCCAAAGTGATCGACAGCTTTCTTGAGTACCCTGCGGTACTCCTCTGTGCAACCTGTCAATCACGAAATTTATTTCTCGTAGTATTTCTCGCGGTCACCCTTCACGCCCTTTGAAAGGAATTGTTACTTCGGTATGCATTCCTTAGTCAATCTATCTACCGAATATTTATTTCCCAACAGTTTCGGGAGGGGGCCTCCTTCCTCGGGGGATGAGCTAAAACATTATTTATATCACTGTTGACAACGGCCTCCGTTGTATTATACCCATATATATATATAGATATATTATATATTATATATATATATATATATAATATATATATATATAATATATATATATATATAGATATATATATATATATATATATATATGTGGGTATAATACAACGGAGGCGTTGTCAACAGTGATATAAATAATGTTTAACACATCCCCCGAGGAAGGGAGGCCCCCTCCCGAAACTGTTGGGAAATAAATATTTATATCATTGTTGACAACGCCTCCGTTGTATTATACCCATTACCCGAGAAGAACTGGCCCATTGAACCATATCTACACCTATATATATATATATATATATATATATATATATATAATATATATATATATATATATATGGCTTCTTGAGGCAACGCTGGTATAATATATACACACACACACATATATATACATATATATATATATATATATATATGTGTGTGTGTGTGTGTGTGTGTGGTGTGTGTGGTGTGTGTGTGTGTGTGTGTGTGTGTGTGTGGTGTGTGTGTGTGTGTGTGTGTGCAGCGTTGCCTCAAGAAGCCATTTCGTCTAATACAACATCGCAGCAACAACGACCGCTGAGTAACAACACTCCTTTGCCCAATTTTTTTAAAAGCAATGTGTTTTGTATCGGGGTCCACCAAGATCTCACAAACATCATTTCCGTCACAGATATCACTTCGGTAAAATGCTCACGAACACATGACAAATAAAAACTGGAAAAAGTTTTGTTGACGCGAATGACCTAGGAGTCCAACCGTGACCCCAGGTACTCAGCAAAAGGCGCCGCGCACTCTACCTACTGCACTACCATGTCCCAAGCGCGCCTTATATTTCTCACACCTTCTCCCTTTCATAATACTCTTGGTTGGTGGGGGCGGTGTCGCCGTCTGGGAGCGGTGAAGTGAGTTGCTGCATCACGGCACTAACGAGCGCCGTAAGGGATTGCTTGGATAGTTGAGCGCAGCGGAGGCTTTCGATGCATTATTTAGGGAAACTCTACGGTCGGTACACTGCGGCATATGCCGTGATTCGGTTCGGTTACGATGAAGCTCCGTGCTTTGCCTTTTGCGTCGTGTTAGCGTGTGACGTCCCGTCGCCAGAGTAACGGTGGTTCCATATGCACCAGAGGGTGTTTCTACGTTGCCTACTGCTGCCAGTGCGAAAGCACCGACTAATAAAATTTCTGCAGTACTCGCCATTGGAAGGTAACGACATCGACGTGCACTCAAGTGAGTGCCAATCGGTGTCTGCACCAAAGCACTCAAGTGAGTGCTTTGGTGCAGAGAGAGACACGCCAGCGGGAAACGCGGAACGCCTTACCGCGTTCACGGCTCAAGCTACGAACTCTGCCTCGCGATCCTGAAGCGCTGTGTGGTTCACAGGCGTAGGTTACCCAATAACTGGAAAGAGCACACCTTCGCGTTTCTCTCCTCAAGTGACGACACTTTGAATGCGTGCATATCGGGTAAAAGTGTTTATTACGCGCTCGTCGATTCCACCTTTGCGAGGGATTCGCCATACGTTGTGTGCAGGTCCAAGCTGATTACTTCGGCTGCCACAAAGGTTTAATTATGATTATGGACGTTAGTCAAAATGTAGATGTAGCACTAGAAGTCAAGGAGGGTGCATCCACGTCAAACGATGCTACAGCTACCAAGCACCAATAGACATTACAGAGTTTGAGAATTGGAGACCCAAAACGCTGGGCCCCCAAGCTGCGTTGGGCAGCCTGCTCTTGCGTTTGGATGATGAGCAGAGTTGGAGAATTGGGCCGAACGCAGGCTGCGAGCTACAGAGCCACAATGCACGTATCTTACCGCTAAATGAATGTAGTCCCACAATTGCGTCCTGCTTGAGATATATAAAATACTCCTTCATTTCCTACATGTAGCTTTTTTGAGACGGAACGCAGCGCACACAAGCGAGATATTTGTATTTCTTTTACTTTATACGTTGCCACTTTGCGTTTTTGCGTGCTTGAAAACGTCGCGCCTTTTACCCGCACCTTAGACGCTAAAGGCCGTTTCACATGACACAAAAGAGAGCGATTTTCAGGCTGCGAATTCGCTCGCAGAGAAAAAAAACGGCCGATCGCTCTCGCCGCAGCGGTCAGCGGCGAGCGACCAACATGTTGGAAATTTTTCGCTCTGTTCGCAGCGGCGGAGCGATTTTTCAGTTGAGACCCGTCGAAATTGCGCCAACCCGGCCGAGCCGTCGAAATTGCGCCAACGAGTTTGTTTTGGTTATGGCCGTTGTTGCGTATTGTCAAGTGAATTTAGATTGGAAAGTGTTTTTAAATGACAAAACACGCGTGCTCTTCGCTACCGGTGATGAAAAGTTAAGAATATCATAACGCCCAGATTATTACATCACATTCGAAAATTATGCAGTGTCTGCCACAAAACAACGGCAGCAAGCAGCTTTGCGCGCCGCGCCAGTCGCAGAGCGAAAATCGCAAAGCATTCGCAGTCCATGTGAAACGAAACCGCCATTAGCGGCGGTTGCGAACAGAGCGAATAGAGCGAACCGAGCGATTTTCTTCGCTGCAATCGCGGCATGTGAAACAGCCTTAAGCAGCGTTTGCGTCGAAATGCAACGCTAGCCATCACTTTCCACGGCGTTACGAGACGCGCGCCAAACCGGACTACTTCGCGTTGCAGTACATGTGCAGACGCTCCGCCCCAGTAGCTTAATGGCATCTTCATGAAATCGCACCAGTGCGCACGGGGGCGCCCCGGTGCACCGTTTCGTCCAATCATCGTAGCGCCTTGGTGCCCCGGTGCGCACCGGGGTGATTTGTCGAAGATGGCATAAGTTGTCCCCGAGTATGGGCACACTGCGCTTGCATAGACGGCTCCACCAGCGCGGCGGCGTTCAGCGCCAACGCGGCCGTTTCCGCGTCCCTGGGGTGATAGCGTTCCCTCCCTGATCACACGCGCGGCATAGCGCGGCTGCTTGTGCAAGCATGGTGTCTCCGTGCGTTCCTCTACAAGTGCTGGCTGGTTTTCAGACCATCGAAGGTTTGGATAAATTTTTCAGGGGAGTAAACATTGATAAATGCAAACTTCTGTGCGAGGCAGGTCTTGTACAGTCGCGCCCAATATGACTTGCAATACGGGAGCGTGTGGCCTCTCGTGTTTAATGATTGCGCACGGCTTCAACTTCCTTTATTTCTGTAAGTTAATATTATTTTTTACAGCGAAAGCTGTTATGAGATCATTTCACCGGCCGTTTTTGGTGCCGTAGTTGTCCGCCGCCGCCGCCGCCGCCGCCGCCGCCGCCGCCGCCGCCGCCGCCGGTGTCCGTAACCAGTATCGCTCGAAATAAGAAAAAAAACGCCAGGCCTGCGCGGAAAGCGCAGACAGTCACAGCGAAAGCTGGAAGAGCGGCATTTCTAGAGCCCGTTATAAACTCTCCTGTGGCTACTAATACAGGTACATTAGCAACGTACCCACTACGCAACAAAGCGTAATTTTTGGGAAGTTGGGAAGCACCCAGCACGACATTATTCGTTGTTCTGCGGAGAAGCGAGGTACCATATGTAAGCTATTATACGCAGTTTGTTGATGCGGCGGTTGATGACGATGAATAATTATGGTTGCGCCCTTTGTAATGGGTTGGAAGCTTTAAACGACCCACTAGTTACGTAATGCATATTGTGTGACGCCCGGTCGTTATTTAACTGTCCCACCACGCTTATAACACACTTTAGCCAGAGAAACGTAGAACGAGAGAGAGAGAAAATTCACTTTATTGAGACCCTGAGGAAATGGATCATGGGAGCCTTATGGGCTTCCTTGGCAACCAACAGAAGTGCACTTGCGAGGAACCCACTACGCTATAAATCATTGTAATTTTTGAGAAGTAGGGCAGTAGGCACTGTGCCATTTTTCGTCATTCTACAGACAGCCGTGGTACCTGCTAAACGCATGTAAGGCATTATGCGCACTTTGTTGATGCTGTGCGTGATGACGATGAAGAATTATGGAAGAGCTCTTTGTAATGGGTTGGAAGCATTCAACAACCTACTCGTTGCGCAATTCGCATTGTGTGACGCCTGGTTACAGAATTCGCGTTGTGCGACGCTTGGTGCTTATTCTACTCTTTTACCACGCTATATTGCATATGCTAATGTGGTTCCTTCCCGACATGAAGCCTGTATAGGACCTTTTTGCAAAGCAGTTTCAAGCACCAGCATGGCTCAGAGGTTGAATACTGGGCTCCCACGCAGCGGGCCCAGGTTCGAACCTCGTTCCATCCTGGAATTTTTTCTTATTTAGTTTTTTTTCTTATTTCGAGCGATACTGGTTACGGACACCGGCGGCGGCGGCAGCGGCGGCGGCGGCGGCGGCGGCGGCGGCGGACAACTACGGCACCAAAAACGGCCGGTGAAATGATCTCATAACAGCTTTCGCTGTAAAAGGTCCTATACAGGCTTCATGTCGGGAAGGAACCACATTAGCATATGCAATATAGCGTGGTAAAAGAGTAGAATAAGCACCAAGCGTCGCACAACGCGAATTCTGTAACCAGGTGTCACACAATGCGAATTGCGCAACGAGTAGGTTGTTGAATGCTTCCAACCCATTACAAAGAGCTCTTCCATAATTCTTCATCGTCATCACGCACAGCATCAACAAAGTGCGCATAATGCCTTACATGCGTTTAGCAGGTACCACGGCTGTCTGTAGAATGACGAAAAATGGCACAGTGCCTACTGCCCTACTTCTCAAAAATTACAATGATTTATAGCGTAGTGGGTTCCTCGCAAGTGCACTTCTGTTGGTTGCCAAGGAAGCCCATAAGGCTCCCATGATCCATTTCCTCAGGGTCTCAATAAAGTGAATTTTCTCTCTCTCTCGTTCTACGTTTCTCTGGCTAAAGTGTGTTATAAAGCGTGGTGGGACAGTTAAATAACGACCGGGCGTCACACAATATGCATTACGTAACTAGTGGGTCGTTTAAAGCTTCCAACCCATTACAAAGGGCGCAACCATAATCATTCATCGTCATCAACCGCGGCATCAACAAACTGCATATAATAGCTTACATATGGTACCTCGCTTCTCCGCAGAACAACGAATAATGTCGTGCTGGGTGCTCCCCAACTTCCCAAAAATTACGCTTTGTTGCGTAGTGGGTACGTTGCTAATGTACCTGTATTAGTAGCCACAGGAGAGTTTATAACGGGCTCTAGAAATGCCGCTCTTCCAGCTTTCGCTGTGACTGTGCTGCGCTTTCCGCGCAGGCCTGGCGTTTTTGCGTCTTGGATCAACGCGAGCGCAAGAGCCCAAGAGTGGCTCGGGTTCTGCGCATGCGCCCTGGAGCCTCGCAAGCTTCTGGGGCCCCAATTCTCAAGCGCTCTATTGTGCAAGTGCTCAATGTATAATGAACAACCAACTACTTCTGTGAAGACTTAAAGAGCATTCGCAATCGCCTTTCACGACATTTCGCGCAAATAGAACGCTCTCATATGAGCGTGTACTACCCAAACATCCGCCGTTGAAAGAATTGTTCGTGTGTAACGAAGGCCTGCAAACGAGTTTCGACTCGCAAAAGTACGTCATACTACTTTCTTTGTCTCTTAGCTGCGTAAGAACGAACGTGCCTTCTCCAACAAGCTGTCGCCAAGAAGCCCTGCTTCGATGTGTGCTGAGCAGAAGAATAATAAAGCTACGCTATTATCCAAGGATAAAAGGTTTCTACAAATTAGCTTTTTCGGTTAGCTTAAAAAGGGTGGGGTGAGAGAGAAGGAGGGAAAGAGTAGCTTGCGCTGCAGCCTCTCTTCCTGCGTCCCGTCCGTTTTGACAGCTCGGTCAAGCGCGAAGTGGGCTGTCGTGAACCGCGTATTCGCGCTTGACTGCGAAATAATCGACCGCCTGTTCGAAAGTTCTGTAACGTCTCTTTGCAGCTTAACTACTGCGCGTCTGCGAGATCAAATATAGAGAGCTCACTACAGTAAGCTCTCGTTACTTCAAAATTGATTTATGTAAATTATTGTTTAATGAAATCATATTGTTTCATGCAATTGTGTGTGTGCGTGTGCATTCGTGTGTGTGCATGCGCGCGTGTGTGTGTGTGTGTGTGTGTGTGTTGTGTGTGTGTGTGTGTGTGTGTGTGGTGTGTGTGTGTGCGTGCGTGTGTGCGTGCGCGCGCGCGCGTGCGTGTGTATGTTCGTGCGTGTGCATTCGTGTGTGTGTGTGTGTGTGTGTGTGTGTGTGTGTGTGTGTGTGTGGTGTGTGTGTGTGTGTGTGTGTGTGTGTCTCCATGTGTAGCGACTCCGCTACCGCATGCAAGCAGTCCGTATACAGACAACGGAATCGAATTATCGCGTTCAATATACTAAAAGAACACTTTAAAATAAATTTATTTATTTATTAACATAGCTCTTACTGAACAATTTCTAAATAATCTTACGCTGCGCCTTTGCCTAAATAGCCATTCCTAAAGCCCGTCATATAACCAAAATTTTTAGATGGCGCTTGGTGAAGAGCGTTTTAAGATCACACGGCTTGTTTGCACGGCGACCATAATATTGAAGAGTGACTTATTAGATGCCAAGCATCTAATGGCGGAGTTCAAACCACTGGTGTGCGGCATGACCTCTCTCACTGCGCATGCGCAAACTCTCTCCACACACCTCCTTTCCTTCCATCTCACTACTTCTCCTCGCCCCCTCTCCACTTCCCTTTTCCCCTCTCCATTCCCCCTCTCCTCTCTCCCCTCCCCCCTCTGAAACGCGGGCTCTACATGCCGAAACGCTGCTTCGCATCGCTTCATGGTCCCCTTTAGCGGGAGATGGTGTGATTTTGGGCGTCTGCACTTATCGTCGCAATCTAAGTTTACACATCGGTTGTTTTTCAAGAGAAGCTTGCTATGAGTTACAAATTTCGGTGGCGGCGTTGTCGTACTAGAAAAAACCCGGCGCCGGCTGAGGAAGGAATGCGGCGCTCGAAGGTGCGCCGATCACATGCGTATTTTTATGCGTTCTTTTCCAATAATTGATGCTCTCTCGATCGTGGACTTGACGGCGAACAGCCGTTTCTGATATGAAAATCTGATCTTTCTGATATGAAAATCTGATATGAAAATCTGAGGCCACTAATCATTTCACGCAGCCACATGTTATTGTTGCCTGGATATGAACGTTATTGGGCACGATGCCAACAGCGTAGGCGCGCCCTTACGCTACGCCCGCAGGCAACCAGAGCCCTTTCGCTTCCGTCGGGGTGGGAAAGGGGGCATGAAAGAAAGAAAGAAAGAAAGAAAGAAAGAAGAAAGAAAGAAGAAAGAAAGAAAGAAAGAAAGAAAGAAGAAAAGAAAGAAAGAAAGAAAGAAAGAAAGAAAGAAAGAAGAAGAAAGAAAGAAAGAAAGAAAGAAAGAAAGAAAGAAAGAAAGAAAGAAAGAAAGAAAGAAAGAAAGAAAGAAAGAAAGAAAGAAAGAAAGAAAGAAAAGAGCTGTCAGGCACGTACCAAGCTTCGCGTCCTCTTATTTTGCGGGTTGGGGAAGCGCTCCTGAATTTTATTTTTTTTTTTTGTAATAGTATGGCCAACTGTGCCCTTTGTTTCTTTCAACTCTTTTTATGACGGAAGGTAAACATGTCCTCCTGTCTTTGGGGGGTGTCCACATGAGAATGCAAGCTTGAGAAAAGCAGATGACCGGCCTCATTGTTTCCTATAGCATCGCCTATGTGGACCAGACTATATCAACAAGAACACAGGAGAGCCATAATATTACTTCACGGGATCACTCACGCACCTACGGCGAAATAGAATACAATTCGGGAAATTGGTGAATTCATAACCTTGGAGTATTATCCTTGCCCCACAACGAGGAACTTACAGTAGGCTTTTTCTGTTCTTTTTACTGATTCCTGGCAAACAGTGTGCACGGAATCGCAGCAAGAATTGAACTCGCTCTTCTCAGCCTAAAGAATCAATTTAAGGATATAAATGCTAGCTGCCCGAAAATGCTTCCGCGTTTCACCTTTCTACTGAACAGAAGGAAAGCAAGAAAGAAAACGGGGATATCGCTTGCTTGCATAATGGATTCCTTATTGCCAGTGGACAGGCTTAGCGAAAGCGTTAGCGATTCCCGGAACATTTGTTTTGGGTGATTTGAATTGCGAAAGGGGCGCCTTAAAAATGTAAAAGACGTGCAGACGGCTATTTTCATTCCTATATCTGCCGCTGCGTATCTTTACACACAAGGAAAATGACCGGATACCTCTCGCTTCCGTCGATGTCCTAACCTAAGACGATAACTCATTTTCAATACAGGCTGATGAGTGTTCCTTCCAGTCATCCAGGCTTAGCGGGCCAGTGCCAAGTAAAAGAATTATACCAAATGGTGCTGTTTGTTTTGCTTAACTTATTCAGTAATAATAATAATATCTGTGGTTTGACGTCCCAAAACCACCATATGGTTATGAGAGACGCCGTAGTGGAGGGCTCCGGAAATTTCGACCACCTGGGGTTCTTTAACGTGCACCTAAATCTAAGTACACGGGCTTCAAACATGTTCGCCTCCATCGAAAATGCAGCCGCCGCGGCCGGGATTCGATCCCACGACCTTCGCGTCAGCAGTCGAGCGCCATAACCACTAGACCACCGTGGCGGGGCAACTTATTCAGCAAACCACTGCCGTTGTTCTGTGCTTGCCTGGTGAACTTGCTTGACGCGCTGTGCAAATGGCTTTTTAACGGCGGAGCTCGAGGTTCGCTACAAGATGTTAACAAAAACTATCACCATCATTATCGGCCTCTACCTTATATGGCATCTCGTATAGTGTACTAGAATAATTTATTCTAGTACACTATAGCATCTCGCATCACCTAGCAACTGCCAAAGCTGCGCCTAGCGCGTGCAACGCAATAACTCGGCCTGCGCGTGCACTCTTCGTCCTCGTCTTCATCTTCGACTTCGCTCCCCGAACACGTGCGCCCGGGGCGCGCACTCCAGCGTGGCATGCAGTAACTCGGATGGCGAAAAAACGAGCACAGAGAAGAAGAAAGAAAAATGGAGGGAGAGACAGTCAGAAAAAGAAACAAAATAGAGATAAAGAAAGGGAAGAAGCAGACACAAAAAAAGAGAGACAGAAAAAAAACAAGAGAGCAGAACAGAAAGAGAATAAAGGAAGAAAGAAATATAAACAAGGAAAGAGAGACATATAAAGAAAGAGGAAGCGAGAACTAAAGAGAGAGAGAGGGGGGAATAAGGAAAGAGCAAGAAATTGAGAGAAAGAAGTAGAGAGCGAGGAGCAGGAGGAGGAGGAGGCGGAGGAAGGAAGGGAGGAAATGATGAAGAAGCAGAGACAAAAAGAAGTAGAAAAAAACGGAGAGAAAGATGGAAGGAGAAAAGAAGAGAGGAAGAAAGAGAAAATTAGAGAAAAACATGGAACGCCGCCTAGCTCCGCTGTTCCTTTAGGCCTTGCACCAGTATTGCTATGCTGTCTTAATTTTGTTGTTAGTTTGGCTCAAACCTCCGAGGGGAGAGAGATACGGTTTAAGTTCGACCTGCTGGAGGTCTCTGACGTGCTCCTAATTCTAAGCAGACGGGTGGTTTTTTCTTGTTTTGTTCTTGTATTTGGCCCCGTCTAAACGCTGTCGCCATGTCCGGGAATTCAACCTGCGCCCACGAGCTTAGCAGCGTGACACTTTACGTGCTAGGCTACCGCGGCGTGTAGGACCATTGCCGTGCACACATCGAGTCCCAGATCATTCGAATTTCCCACGCCTTTTTGACTGCCTGTCGTTCGACGCTACAATAACGCGATAGGTTCGATGCTTTCGAACAGCCAGTGATTGCCAGGCACGAGCCCTGCCCAGGCATGCACAATAGTCGAAGCATAGGCGCACTGCAATTAATAAATTGTCTTGCACTGAAGCTTGCCTCTCATTTCATTCTCAGCTCAATGTCATCGCTTTTGCTTCTGAAAATCGGCAGCGTCACAAGCGTTTGCAAGGGCGTCTAAGAAAATTACTTTCTCATGTACCCGTCCCGGCACTCCATTCAATTTCCATTTGCTCGTAATGCATCCCGCTGCTCACACATGCTGACAGCTACAACCTGCGAAAACCGGAAATAGTGTGACCCTCTTGCGAGCCATTTCTCTTAATAATCTTAAGAAATCGAATCGTTGTGAGATGAAAAAGAACAGTATTGACGATATTCATTGTCACACACAACGACGTAATGGCTGATTGACTGAAGGCGAAGCGTGTGGGTACATTGAAGCACTAGTCGAAACTACTAGATGAAAGAAAAGAAAAGAGGATGACCTTATTTTTAGGTATCGCTGTCCCATGCCGCCAATTTCCCACAGGGTGGGTGCCTTCCCAAGCGACTATGAACTTCGTTCTGCCGAGCACCAGGCCGGAAGTGCGCTTGTCCCTATTTTACCGGTAGGTACCCGGCGGCAGCGATTCTCTGCCTCCCACAGCAGTGGCGGATGCTCAACTATTTCACCAAGGCTGTGGTGGGTTAAGGTGCGCCCAGGGGCCTTTGCAGAACCTTATGGGGCCACCTTTCGAGATGAGTACCCATTAACAACCGAGCGCCAGGTAGGTGTACTCCTCTACCCCTTTGGAAAAACCGGTGGGTTCCCGGTCGGCACTGGGAATCTAACCCGGTACCTCCCGCATTGGTAGCGGACGCTCAACCATGTAGCCACCGCTGCAGTACCAGATGTACCAGATGAAAACATTTGGTGGCGTAGATATTGGGCCTCCTATAAAGAAGCCGTGTAAGAGACAAGCAAGGGGTTACACATAACATGTCATTCTCGAGCTACCAGTATCTTTGCATTGCAAAATTGATGGCTTCGAACAGCGATTCAGAATGTAGGGGAGCTGCTGACTGGGACGCCATTGTATTCCTTATAACAATTTAAGGGCACATAAAAAAAGGAATGGTACGAAAGTAAGAGCCTATGCGTGCCTTTTCTCTCTCTCACTCACTCCCTCATCCGAATTTTCTCGTGAAGGGTAGAAAACTACACAGTCTAGTCAACCTTCCTGCCTTCCTTTCTCGGGGTTTCGGCTCCTGCACTCATAAAATATTTAGCAAGAGACACAAAGCAGCGTCTAACACGTCGCCTTTTAGATGCGTAGTATCTCTTGCTCGGGGGTATGTCACGCGGCGTGGTAATCCGCAGGCCGCGTAGTAATCCGCACTCATACTACGCATGCGCAACTCTCCTCGTTCCCTACGTCCAACAGCTGCGCGTTACTCTCTCCACTTCTCTACCAGCACCTGCTTGCGCTTCTCCTCTAGTCTCATCTCCTTCAAGTGGTAGAGCGCTGCGCTTTCAGTCCAGCGCTTGCCTCGGTTGGCTCCTCTGAAATGCGGGCTCGACATGCCGAAATTCTCTCCTGCGCAGCGCCGCGATGAGGGCCAGCGCATCCCCTCCCCCTCTCTCTCCTCTCCTACGCTGCCTCTCTCTCGCGCGTCTGTCGACCGCGTTCCCCGCACGCCCTGTGAGAAATAACGTCTGGGCTAGAGGGAAGACACGACGTGCGTAGTGTTCCTCTTCGCGTTCCACGACGCGAGGTCGGTAGCATGCCCAGCGAACGCCAACGGAACGCGATCGTGCAAGTGCTCCGGCTTCGCATCGACTCATGGTCCCCTTTAGCGGGAGATGGTGTAATTTTTTTAACCCTTTCCCCCCTCCTATCCTTCCCCCTCCCTCTTATCCCCCCCCCAAAAAAGCACGACTCCCAGCTCATCTGCCCATAGGCGGCACGTTGTCGTGATGTAAGGCAAATATTATAAGGAATAACAACTGACGTGAATTGGACACTATTTATTTATTTATTTATTTATTTATTTATTTATTTATTTATTTATTTATTTATTTATTTATACACCTACCGTACCCTCATCGTCATTATTGTAAGGAAAAAGAACAAAAACAAGTACATCAAAAGTAGAAACGTAATGTCAAAGTAACTCCATGCTTGTTCTTGACCCAACGGTAGCGTTATACAGCACATCAACGAAAAACTGTATTCACCTCAATATTCAGCACTTGCGGATAAATACATTATTTCAGTAAAGCACAAAAAGAAAAGGTGAAGGTGCTCATCACCGGTATCTTCCGGGAAGTCTGTTCCAGTGACTTGTAGTACGAGGCAATGAGACTGCCCTTTTAAATCATTCTCTGGCACAACTGTCATCTAGTTCGCGCGGCTGAGCGGAATAATTCTGAAGTTCGTGCTAGGATCGCGAGGTCGAAGGCGGAGAGACTCGTGGGCGGAACGCGAGACAGGCACGATGATTATCTCTGCCACACGCTACGGTGCTAGCTGTACAGCGAGACCAAACTCGAAGGGTACAATTTCAGGCTTATGGTAAAACGGTCTACGAAGGGCCACCAAATCCAGAACTAGACCAACCTATAACGGTAGCAGAAGTGTACGCAGCCGCCCAATCGTTTAAGAAAAATACAGCCTCGGGAGCCGATGGCATCACGAATGCAATAATTCGCAACCTAAACGACAATAGCCTCACACAGCTAACCAAATTTTTCAACGAACAGGTCTGGGTGGAGGGAGGTGCCGTCCCGCAAGAGTGGAAAGAGGCAAATATTATATTAATACCGAAACCTGGAAAACCAAGACACCTTCAGAACTTGCGCCCCATTTCACTCACTTCGTGCATGGGTAAGCTGTTTGAGAAGGTAATACAAACACGATTAACAAACCACATAGAAAAGCGCAGACTTTTTCCTGATTCAATGTTCGGATTCCGACCACATGTCTCAGCGCAAGACGTTTTCCTCCTTTTAAAGGAAGAAGCACTAAATCACCCGAACGGCAGTGATGACAAAATAGTCCTAGCACTAGACATAAAGAAGGCCTTTGATACAATAGCACATAGCCTAATCCTAGAAGAACTTCAGAATATTCAATGTGGAGAGCGAGTCTATCAATACATACGCTCTTTCCTGTGCAATAGAACGGCAACCATAGGCGTGGGATCAACTAGATCACAACCATTTAGCATGCCAAACAGGGGAACGCCCCAGGGTTCAATTCTTTCGCCGCTACTTTTCAACATAGGAATGAGAAAGCTAGCGATAATGCTAGGAGAAGAAAGGGACCTAGGGTATGCGATTTACGCGGACGATATTACGATCTGGGCACATAAAGGTTCATACGGAAACAAACAGGATTCCCTACAGAGAGCTATCTCTAAAGTCTAGAAATTCACCGAAGACGCAGGAATGGAATGCTCACAAGAAAAGTCCGAATTTATACGTATCCGGGCCCCGTACTCGAGAAAGCAGCAACGACCACACATAGAGCTACACCTAAACGGCTGTCCTATAAAAGAAGTGAAAACACTGCGCATATTAGGTCTGTGGATCCAGGAAAACGGCAAGGTAGATCACACCTTAGCCAACCTAAGGAAAACCACGACAAGCGTCGCGCGCATGATCTACCGAGTAACCAGAAATAAGAAAGGTTTCACCGAAGAGGAAACAACCAGGCTAGTGCAGGCTTTTGTCATAAGTCGCGTAACTTACGGCCTTCCGTTTCAAAAACTGTCAAACAGAGAGACCTACCAGGTAAATTCTTTAATACACACAGCATACAAGACAGCCCTAGGACTCCCACATAATACAAGTACTCAAAAACTTGAAGACCTGGGGATTCATAACACATTTGAAGAGCTTGCAACGTCAGTTATTCTCGCGCAGCGGGAAAGACTCAACACAACAGAGCAAGGCAGAGCCTTACTACAAAAACTAGGGTATCCCTTGAGACCGCAGCATTGCAGAGAACAAACACTTCTTCTACCCCATGAGGTCAGAGAACACATAATGGCATCTCCCGTTCCCAAAAACATGAGTGCAAAATATCACGCAGGCAGGCGAGAGGCCAAGGCCAGGGCATTGCAAAAGCAGTTTGGTCACAATCGGGACGTGTACTACGCTGAGGCCTGCAGAATAGCCAAAGACAAATACACTATTGTAGCCACAAGTCAAAAAATCACGATCACAGCTACCGTACGAACCACCTCAGTTAGCACGGCAGAGTCAACAGCAATAGCATTGGCCATACGAGATGCCGAATACAAGACCCAAGACGCCCTAGTCATCTCGGACTCGCAGTCAGCATGTCGTCAATACATGACCGGAGCTGTATCAAAAATTACTGCGCAAGTCTTAGGAACACACATGCAACAATATCACGCTATCATTTGGTGTCCTGCACATGCGGGGCTAGAGGGTAACGAGAGGGCAGACGGTATAGCTCGCGGAATCAGTATCCGGGCACCGATCGAGACTCTCGACGAACCTCCAGTCACCCCACGCGACATCCTGGAGGCACAAAGGAAAGAAAGGCAAAAATTCAGCCCACCACACCCCAAACTCGATATCGGGCAGGCCAGGGACTGGCGCCGGTTACAAACTAACACGTACCCCAATCTGTTAATTCTCAACAAAATCCATCCAGCGCAGTACCCGGACACATGTCCTTGGTGCAGGGAGCGGCCATCTCTCACCCACATAACGTGGACGTGTACACTCAGGCCACCCGAAATCAATTCGCCCTTATTGGGGAGAAACCCATTCGAGAGGCAGTGGGAGGTCTGGCTTGCGAGGAATGATCGGGAGAGCCAAGTAGCTCTACTCGATCAGGCCCAGCGAGCCGCAAAGGCCAGTGGGGCCCTGGACTAGGGGACCCACCCACCTTCGCCCTAATTCCCTTCAGTTCAATAAAGTTTGTACTACTACTACAATTTCAGGCTGTGCGAGTTGTGCACTCGGCTGGCGAAACGGGAATTCTTGGGTTCTTTACCCAGCCTAATAGAGAGTTTGAGAATTGGGGACCCAAGACGCTTGGCCCCCAAGCTGCGTTGGGCAGCCTGCTCTTGCGTTCGGATGATCAGCAGAGTTTGACAATTGGGCCAACGCAGGCTGCGTTGGGTCAAGCGCATGGAGCGCCACGCGTGAAGAAATTTAAAATCATGCGAGACGCGGGCCATACTGCGCCGTGGCCCGCGCTGCGTCTGTGTCTTCTCGCTGGTGACCTAAGACGCCTTGGGGCCCCACGCTAGTTTTCAATTTTTGCGTCTCGGGTCAACGCGAGCGCAAGAGCCCAAGAGTGGCTTGGGTTCTGCGCATGCGCCCTGGCGGCTCGCAAGCTTCTTGGGTCCCCAAGCTCCTTGGGGCCCCAATTCTCAAACTCTCTAATGATTTCAACGAGACCCTGTGAATGAGCCTGGTTTCATGGTATATTTTCGCAGGAGTACAGTTTCAAATGTCAAGAGAAAATAAGCAAACTTCGTGGCGAATACTACACGATTCTAGCGATGATGGTTGTAGAGAGCCTTCTGTACAAGTGGCAACGGCATGAAATGGTGAAAATCAAAGGGTTATAGTAATGTAGGGTGTTTCACGTAAGAAGAACCTTATATTAAAAAAAAGTGGTTCGCCGCAACTGAATGCAATCAACGGCATGTAATTTGCCGTCACGTGAAGCTGGTTAGGGTATTTTTGATATTGCGCTTAATTAGTTATTTAGCTAAGATCAATTATGCACAATTTGTCATATTCACTTGCGGGTCAAGCGCATTTCGCTAAGTTGTGTCAATGTACTACATGCTGCGTGGCGATTTTTTCAGCGTTTAAAGAAAGCCCGCGAAATATGAAATAAAAGCACGTGACCGCGATCGCGTGCTACCGTACTGCAGCGCTATCAAACGAGTTTCGAGCGAAACAGCTGAGGCGCGGGCCGTGGCGAAATGACTGGCCGCTGCTCTAAGCATCGGCTTCCCGGTGCGTCAGCAATTTAGACCCTGATAAGCGGTAGGTGGACAGTCCGCGCGCTGGTTGTTTCGCTCGAAGTACGAATTAAACGAGTCTACGTGAAGGCGCAAGGAAGCTGGATGGAATACCGAACACTAAAACTAGCAGATGCATACATGTCCTGTTGGTACATTCCTGCAGTCTTCCAGCTACACTGTTCCAATCAACTTCTTATTTGAACTTGGTTAAAGCATAATAGTTTCAGCTAAGGTAGTTCTTGACGTTTTTTGTAGGTATGGGCAAACAGAAAGGGCAAAGAGACATATTGCGCAGAATCTGACGTTCGGAATTGGGTAAAATAAATGAAGTATTCCTTCCAGATGTCCACAACCATTCAGGAAAGAGCCAATTTCCGCTATCGAAGCTGCTGCTACATTTAGATGCGAAGCAGCTTTTGCTCGGGGCTGCGTCCCTCCTTCCCTTGGCGACCGTCCGCTCGGGAACCATGTGTGCTGGCACGCGCTAGCGCGTTCGGGCCTGTGTAAGAGGCTGGGTAAGACGCTGTGGCCTCTCCCCCTTACACTCTCTCAGCAATCATGTGATGGCGTCGGGGAACGATATTCTGCAGACGCGCGATGAACGCACGTGCTCCCGCGTGGCGTGGCGATGAACCCGCGGGGCGTGCTGCAACAAGAGTTCGGGACGAGTAACAGCAACAGCAATTACAGTGAATTCATGGTGTGCTCCACTTGCAGAGATGCGTTAACATCGGGCAAGGTGCCCGTGATGAACGGAACTTTAAGTCGACCCGTGCGCTGCTTTGCATCCCCATATGGTTTCCTTTAGTGGGAGATGGTGTCATTTTTTTGTCGCAGCTACCACGTGATATTATTTTTATCCAACAATCAGCTAGGGCTGTTTCTGAACCGCCAAACACTTGGTTCACCAGTCAGCAATACATTTACCAGCATCTCTTCAAGCTGTGTGTCCGAAATGAATGAGCGACTTAGTAATTGCGGCTGTTTTCAGTCCTTGGCTTGTCAGCTTAAAATATTTCTTTATCATTCATGAACTTCACGTCTACCCGTATAAGGGGTAAGTTTTTTGAGCTGCACGTAAGGGTCCTTTACGGGTTAGGTTGCAACCGCTTATCCATAGAGATGTATAGCAGTGCATTATTACGGATAGATCAATCGTATGCCGTACGAGAAAGGTTCCATTCTGTTGGGTGGTAATGTATGCCGTGCATGCAAAAGTCTAGCTCGACGTGCTATGTCTAGCGTAGCAGAACATTTTCTTTAAAAGATCGCCTACGGGCGCTGCTGCTGTCCACTTAAGGCGTAGCGAAAATGTCAGTGTTGTCGCTTTTGAATTGTGAACTGTCCATTTTGCAAGTCGTTGTTGGAAATCTATTTGGCATGCACTATCGAATTTCATTTATACTTTTTCTGATATCGTAATATGTAAAACACCATTCGCTACCATCAGACAAAGAGAAATAATGAGATCGAAGCGTTGTTTCTTTCTTTAGTGTATTTGAAGGCAGCTATTTAGAACACGTAGTTGGTACATTGTACAGAATATGTCGAGACTTCTTAACACTGAAGAAATTCACTTAATCATTATATGTGCTATTTCATTAAGGCGAATGCCTTACGGGCCTCGTCAGGCGCTGGCCTTGACAAACGCGGCGTGCGGAGCAAAAACCCACGTGATCTCTTAAAAATCACATAGAAACCATATGGCTCGAGCCGGACTCGAACACAGGTTTTGCAGCGTGTCAGTCAAATATTCGACCACAGACTCACTCCAGTGCTTGAAACCGCGCTATAAAAAGACCGTTTAAAGTCGTCATCTCGGGTAACAAGTAACAAAGATATATTGCTTGGTAGAAGCGTAAAATCGGCATACGCAATATGAATTGTCTAAAGAATGCTTGGTTGAAAGCTGCCAACCCCTTACAAAGGCCTGAACTGTATTTCTACATTATCGTCATAATGAGCCACAGCATCAAACTCTCAAACCCCGATGATGACGATTATGGTGACGATGATGATGCTGAGAAAACAGCTACACCGGGATGGCTTTCGCCTTGGAGTCGTCTCGGGCGAATTCATTAGGGACGCTGTGAGTTTCTTTTTTTTTTTTTTGCACTGGCCAGGTAGGGCCAAGAAGCGCTGGTAATAGTTTTTTGTAAGCTCTAGCCGCACAGTTAAGGATTTGAGCGCGCTCGGCGTGGGCACACCTCCATGTCATAAGCCCATCCTCCACGCCGTTGAATATGCCAGTTCTCCAAGGCAACTACATATCTTTTCTCGCTTCGGTGCAACGTAATTTATGATTGGTGACCTTTCACTAGGATACATTCGAGTTCGTGTGGCTCGTACTTGCAGAGGAGTGTAGCATAAACTGTCCCCATTCAACAAAAGCACTCTTGAAGTTTTCTTCTTGTGCTTGGAAGGAAGCGCCTCCGCAAAAATGACGCTATGTTGTAGGATGTGGAAATGAGTTTCGATTTCCTGTTTTGCTGAGTTAGAAAGAAACCGCACGCCGTATGCTTCCTCGGATAACGTGGATAATGCAATGAAGGAAGCAGCGCGCGGTGAGCACAGAAATTTATGCCGTGGCACGTTAGGTCTGTAGTATTAGGACCACAGTAACCGCGGAGGCGGACACAGAAGTGGTAGTAGACGTGAAAGCGTTGCCTAAAAACGTAGTCTTATCCTGTATACACAGATTCGCTGCAACGAGCGGATTGAGTTGCCGAGAGTCGCATAACTGAGGCCTCAACAATTAATGAAAGGTATAGTTTGTTCAACATCACAACGAAAACCAATGTTCGTTAACGTTAGCGAGTTAACGCTACAGTATACATTCTGACTCACTGTTCCCTGGCCTCACATAGCCTAACCTAACCTAATTTAACAGCTTACGATCCATAGCGCTAATGCAGACTGACACAGTGGAAGGTGGGACGAACACCAGCTCTACTCGCAATTTTTCATTAGTAGGTAATGGGGGGCGCGCGAAATGCAACCTCTTAAGTTTTAGCTAAAACGTACGCTTGGGCGAGTTGGTTAAAGATTGAACAGCGCAAGAAAAGATGGAACACACAGAAACACGCACAGAGACTGTGTCTATGGGTCTTTCTGCGCGTTCCGTCTTTTCTTACGCTGCTTAATCTCTCTCTTGAGATTCCCTTTCACGTCACATAGAACATTACCTTGAATCCTGTTCCAAACGCACTTGGAATTAATTAAGCAGGCTTTTTATTCAGAATATAAAATTGGTTACCCCACGGGAGTGGTTTCACAGAAATTTGTCCCCTGCATGCACTTGCGAAACTCACAGTAATGTAATGTAACCTGCTGTGTTGTCCTATGAGATGTAAAACACCTGTGATGGGCCCTTCTTGCAGGGTTGCCACTGACTTTCGAGTAAATGTCGCCAAACGACGAGCAAAAAGTCGCCAAAAGTCGCCATTTTTTTTTACAAATTTCGCCAAAAATGTCGCCATTCTAGATATGTGCGTCATACCTAGTAATAAAAATTTCCTCTCACGTATAGCCCCGTAGAATACAGTACCACCCAAGACCCTTAAATTATACTGACGTTTCTCAATGATAGTCGTATGGCCCGCTTTACCATGGGAGTGCATGGTGCTGCTTCTCCGACTAGCCGCAAGATGTGCGTGGTGGCGCAAGGGTGAATGAATGAAACACTCACGATATCCTTCCATCCCTGTCCGCTCGTTTCAAAGGTAGAAGTGTGGTAAACAATGGGCGAAAACCGTGAAAGCGTTGTTTGTAGCCAGCTTTACGCGAACATTATGAATTAAAAGGATTAAAAGGTTTATTGAAGGTAAGACGACAGAATTCTTACAGGAACCGATCATTAGTGAGTCTTACACCTTTTCAATGTGAACTAATATGATAAAGGACGTCACCGACCCTTTCTTATGGTCCCTTATATCTACACGCGTCAATCCGATGCTTTATTAATGAACAGGTAGGCAATGTAAAATGTTATATAGCAATTGTTTTCATTGCACACGCTCACCGAGAGCAGTGGAAAACGCCTGAATAAATAATTTTTTATTGCACAAACAGCCGCGTATCCGCCTCTCTTCGCTATTCCAAAACAGTCTTTACCAGCTGAATTGGGGGTACTGCAACAGTGAATAAGTCGCCGAGCTATTCAGAACATTTGGAGCTTTGACGGAACAAATGGTTGGAACCTTCAGCCCCTTCAGAAGCGAAACTTTAGAGAAGCTTAAAGCGCCGAAAGCTATTAACTTATAGTCAAACACTGCCCCCTCGCGGTTTACATTTTGCTAGAATGTCTCTGGGGGACGTTGCCGTATCTCCTGCCTAGATGAATTGAGGAGATACGCACGAGTTACAGGACGGACATACGGAATGACGCGTAATGTGCACATTCTACTCTTGGGTCTAAAACCAAGAAAAATACAGAGAATGTTGCCGCTCATTCGTTGGGAAGACACAGAGCTTAGGATGCATAACTCAGGGGAGACCTAAGCCGCAAATCGCCAAAAATTCGCTATGTCGCCATTCATAAGTTTAGGTCGCCACGGGCCCCTCAAATTCGCCAATTTGGCGCAAAGTAGCCACCATTGGCAACCCTGCCTTCTTGGACCATAATATGGCAATATATATATATATATATATATATATATATATATATATATATATATATATATATATATAATATAGATGTCGTGGGATGTATAGCTCTCTTTTAACAACCCTCTTTTGGAAAGTAGTGCGTCCCACAACTCTCCTAAATACAGTCAACGTGACTCTCTAAAGAAATTTATACACGTGAGTCACACGTGGAGCAAAAAAGAGTCAAAAGACACCTTTTTTTCTTAGAGTGTAGGTTTTGTAGAAGGGCTAGTGCTTCATGCGCTCCCAACCTTTCGGGAAGCGCGAGAAGGGATGTGCGTTACCGCGCTCATTCAAGAAGCGAGAAAAGGTTGATGAAGGCTATTGTCATAGTACATTAAGTACAACACCGCTATTGGGTGCAGGAAGTTATATTGAACGTAAACAGTAACCGGGCAATTTAAGGATTCCTTACGACCAAGCCATAGCTTCCTGCTAGACCGCGGAATAATTAATTTTACGACGCTTTACTATACTAGTTGACAAGAAATGAATGCGTACAACAAACAGCGCGTTTGTATGCATTAACATTAAATCCATGACACCTAGAGGTGTGTGTTTCAGCGATATGGCTTTCTCGTAAATTTACGCCTGAATATGATGCCTCAAAAAGAGATCAAAGAAAGCAAACCTACATGTGAAACCAGTTCTTGCATTTTGCAAAAGTAATCTTCTTCTCTAAAGAGAGTCATTTATGTGAGAGTCACATGTGTACCAAAAGAGAGTCAAATGACACCTTTTTTTCTTAGAGTGTACACTCCCAAAGCATACTGTGCCTGCCTGACGCGAGACAAAGATGTCACTGTCTTAAAATATAGTTCGTAGGTCATAAATTTATTGCATAGTTCTGCAGGGTTTTTGGCGACCCTGCCGGGCTCAGGTCTCGCTTTTTTTTGTTTTGTTTAGTTTTCATTTTGATTCCATGCGGAGACGCAGCGGTTGCGTTCCTTGAGAGGCTATGTTTGTCGGAAGAAGTGGCCGCGACGTGGCATGCATAATGTATTACTCTTGACACTGAAAACTGCGTAGCCGAAGAAGTTTCCATCTAGTTCAGTTCACGCCTGGCGGACTCATGCAATATGCAGAGACGCTTCATGCTTCCTTTTCCTTTGCAAGGCAAGGCGAGAGGTAAACAGACAGTGATTTAAATGTACCCCCCTCTCCTCTGCAAAGATGCGTTCAGTTTTATACTTGTATGATTTATCTTTTCCGCTTTTACTTCCGTGAGCTCAAACAAAAACATGTAAATCGCCTGCGTTTTGCGGTAATGGCTTTTTTTTTTCCTCTTTATAGTCCGCCACATATCTTTGTCATGGTTTTCCTCGAGTGCGCTAACACTATTTCACGTTATGCGAAGAAACATTAGGCGAGATAACGATGTGAAATGTCGTTCTTGCACTGTTTTTTCTTTTTTTTCTCGGGGCCAGAACGCTTCGTAAACAAGTGATCTTTTTTGATCGCTGTAAAGAAACCCCTCCTGGTCCAAACCGAACATATTTAAATGGTAATTTTCACACGTTATAAAACAATTTGTTGCTGTTGGACGGAGTCAGCATGAAATGTGGCGAAAATGGCTACGAGCTGTGTAAACGAGCGATATTAGCATAAACGTCGTGTCGTGAACAACAGAATTATCTTTTTTTTTTCTCATGTAACGGCATGGTAGAAATAAAAACACTGAATGTCTACCAAAAAAGGTTTCGTTAAAATGTAATAACGTTTCGTCCAAAAAAAAAAGATTTTGTCGAAATATGAAGACGAGATTTCGTCCAACTCTCGATTTCATTTTTTTTTTTTTCGTGTAAATACTGATCCTTTACACAGCCGCAAAATGTCACAATGTTTAAAATTTTTCCCTAGTCTGTCACATATTGGAAGTAAACGCCACATTCTTACAAGAGAGATGTTTGTTTTTCTTTTTACAGCGGGCTCTTTATGCCAGCCATTTAACAGGGAGCTATTTATGTCATCCGTCACCAGGACACTATCATCATCATAGACCGGCACGTGCTATCTTCGTCCTCTTCTTCATCTTCTGCTTCGCTGCCAGAACTCGTGCGCCATTTTGTCCGGCGCGGGATGGAATACTCTGATTGGTGAGAGAACGAGTACAGAGAGAGAGAGCGAAAGAGACAGAAAGAAAGAGAAAGAGAGAAATTCTTGGTGAAAAAAAATTCTTGACGAGGTGGATATCGATTCCGCGTACCCGCGATCCGAAGGCGAGCATAATAACCACTCGGCTATCCAGGCACGCTAGCAGAGTTAACATAGCTTTCTATAGTATAGTATACCAAAGGTTTGGGAAAGGGAAGTAATGATGAGGAGGAGAGAAAGGAGAAGGGGAGAGAGTAAAGCACCTCATCGAAAGAAATAGAAATAGAGAGAAAGAAATTAAAGAAAAAGAGAAAGAGAAAGAAAGACAGAGAGACAGAGAATCAAATAGACAGAAATACATAGACAGAAACAGAAAGAGAAAGAAAGAAATCGAAATAAACAAAGACGAAGAAGACATAGAAGAACTAGAGAGAAGAGAGAAAAAGAAAGAGAAAGATAAAAAGAAAAGATAGCCGCGCTGCTCCCCTGTTCCTTCAGGTTTGGCACCATTAGTGTGATGGTGTCTTAATTTTCTTGCAGTTTAGGCGAAGCTTGCTTGTAGATGAGGCTCAACGAACGAGAGAGGAAGAAGTAGAGAAAGAAGAAAATATAGAAAGAAAAAGGAAGCAAGCATCGCGTCGTCTAGCAACCAGATACCGCACCACCTGGCCAAGTCACGCATGCTCAGTAGCCAAGCCGCGCCCACCAACGGAGACATCGCGCAAAACCTCCGCTCTAAAGTGCATAGCCTGGCTGCGTACTGCCGAGGAGGAAGCCGTGCATCTCGAAGCTATAGACTTGTCGGTCGACGGCGAGTACGAGCGGCGACGGGTCCGTGCTTCGCTGTGCCGAGCTCTGCGCGACTTATTGCAAACTGCCGGCAATGTTTTTTTTTTCGGACATTGTCAGTGACCATCATTCACTAATCAACCCACGCCTGACCAGGCGGACTTTCGCTCAACTCTTGGTTATGCAAACTCATACGGACTAACACAAATTGTTAGGTTCCATTCCCGCTATATGCGATTCAGCCATTTGGAGCCAAACAGCGAAAGCTTCATCTCATTAACACAACGTAACAAATTGTTAACATGTTTTTATATTGTTACGTGAACGACGACACACCTGTTCAACGAGGCTGTCGAGAGAGAGAGAGAGAAAACTTTTATTTGTGAAGGCCTCAAGGATTATCCTCGTTGGGTGGAGCCCTTAGTTCAGGGCCCCATTGGCTCGCGCCACACAACGTGCCCGCTGGATCAGCCGACGCTGCTCCTGCGGCTCTGAGCTGGTCAGCGCAGTCTCCCAAGAGGATTGTGAGGGTGAAGGAATAGGGCGGCAGCCCGGTGGTTGTGGACATTCCCAGGTGCAGTGATACACCGTGGGCTTCGCTCCACAATAGGGACAGTATGAGGGATATTGTGTGGGGTGGAAGAGATGAAGGATGTAAAGGCAGGGGAATGAATTAGTCTGAAGCTGCCGCCAGGCAACAGCGTCTTCTCGGTTGAGTGATTTGTGTGGTGGTGGGAAGTACATGCGGCTTTGTCGGTAGTGTTGTAGCGTTTCAGTGTAGTTGAGTGGTGCTGTTGGTGCATCGTCTGGGTTGGACAGCTCTTCCGATGGCGCCCGGTTTGTGAGCTCTCGAGCTACCGACAATATGTATTTAAAACTGCGGTTGCAGCGCTGACCGATTGAGCTCAGAGCACGAGCGGCGACAGCTCTTCGTCCTCCTCATTGGGCGCACACGCGCATGGTCCCAGAGACTGGCAATATGCATACAGCGATATATTCGCTCATTATTACGTTTCACACAATGCGAATGCATAAACACGCAAGCTAGATTACACGACAACATAGGTCTTACTTTCAACTTACTTTTTGTTAAAAAATCACAGCATATCCACGGAGTGAATGATGACGAGTGGGCGAAGCTGCGGAGGTTCATCGGTAAACCGTGAATCTTCCGTGAATTCTGCCCAGTACATCATCACCGACGTGAGATCGGGCGCGTTTATACTAAAGGTTCGATGAGTTATGACGACTTGCAGCGCACTTTAATTTTACATGTACGCTGTGAATTTTCATTGTTTAGAAAACCATTGCTTTAGAAAACATCTTCCGTCTTTCGTTAAGCAGCTGGCGTCTTTTCGTTTTGCTTTAGACACATCTGGCGTTCTTTCGTTTTGCTTTTACAAAACATCTGGCGTCTTTCGTTGGTTTATTTCATCAATCAACGGCGTTTTGAACAAAATTTTTATTGTTTAATCACGCACAGGAGAAATCTCACCAGGCACTACCTTGGAGGTAAACAATGGCTGCTAATGGGAATGAGAGACAGAAGAAGTCGGCTTTTAGCTAACACTTACACTTCTAGTTCTACTAACGTTTCCTACTGGAACATGCCAATGGCTGCTAATGGGGAATGAGAGACAGAAGAATTCGGCTTTTAGTTAACGCGCACGCTGTGAATTTTTTATTGTTCAACAACGCACAGGAAAAATCTCCCACCGGCACCACTTTGGAGGTCAAAGCGTAAGACTGGTTACGCACTACGACTACTACGACTAGGACTACGAGGGACGAACGGGTGCCGCCTTAAGGAGCTTCGCCCCTAAAAATCACACCATCTCCCACTAAAGGGAACCATGGGGGGATGCGAAGCAGCGCATGGGTCGACTTAAAGTTGCGTTTATCACGGGCACCTCGCCCGATGTTAACGCGTCCTTGCAAGCGGAGCACACCATGAATTCACTGTAGTTGTAGCTGTTACTCGTCATCAACTCTTGTTGGAGCACGCCACGCGGGTTCATCGCCACGCCGCGTGGAGCCTCTTCTACGTAGGTCAGACGGGCCGCTGTGTTAATCAGAGAATAGAGAGTTTTAGTTTAGCGCGCGCAAATCTGTACGTACGCAACCGCCTGCGCGCTGCGTACGTTAGAGTTGAGGCTGTCTCCCACATTTTTAGTTAACCGTACGCAACAACCGAAACGTGGACTGGGTCTAGGCGTCAGCGCCTTCGTCTCGGCGTGTTTTTCTGCGCCATCTAGTGGCTAAGAAATAAACTACAATATCCGATCATAGTTGACACAAGTCAAGGCACGAGACAAGGCAAGATTTTACGATGGCGCAAATTTTGTTGAGGTGATCTGTGGTGAACGGTGACGGTTGGTACGACTTCTACGAGGCGAGCAGCAGCGAGGGAGGAAAAATGCCTTCCGAGAGCGGTGGCTTTTGAAGGGCGACTGCAGTCTCGACGACATCGAATATCTCCTACATCTTTGCAGCGATCACTGTCCACTGCACTGGGTCCGCGAACGGATTCAAGCTACTCACGTAGGCAAGGAGCTCCAAATCGAGGGCAATTCCGAAATGGACGCGGGATTTATTCGCTGCCGTGACCGCCGTGCCGCTTGTGCTGCTGTCGGACGCAGCCATTTTGCTTGTCTCGACCGGTCGAGATCTCGCGAGAGAAGCGCCCGTAAGGTACGCAACGGCCGTAGCGGGCGCAACGTAAGCGCCGAGATCTAGCGTGCGCATCTCTTGCGCGCGCAAACGCACGCATCTCTCTTAGGTTCAGCGCATGCGCAGTCTTGCTCTCTCTCACCCGTTGCGTGCGCAAGGCCGTTGCGCGCGCTAAACTAAAACTCTCTAATAATAAAGCATAAGAGGTCGTTAACCGGAGCCTCACCATATAATGTATCTTTACATTGCCGTGAGTGTAAATCCCCGCTAAGATGCGATGAATGTGCAGTGTTGCACAAGCGCAAGAATTAGACACGCGCATCATGGTAGAGACCTGGCATATCGATAGATAGTGGCAGCGCATGCGTGAACCATCCGTTCACGCATGCGCCATTAACTCGCATAAAAAAAAAGAAATGAAAGGCCTGAGTAGTTATCTTTCGCGCATTCCTACACGTGTACCGGATCGACAGGTATAGGTCTGCATGCCTGCGCATGCGCAGATAAGTTTGTATGTGTATTTTCTTTCCCGCCGCAGTGCGCCTTTTCAGTCGGCGTTTTTGTTGTCTGGATCTCTTCTCTCATTTGCGTGCCTGCACACTTACCGCATTTTATCACGTACTGCAAGAAATCGCGATAGCTTCCGCAGAGCTACAAGCTATGGGCTTCCGAAGCAACGTCGAGCGGCGCCACTCTTTTTATCGTCACTGGGAATATCCATGGCGCGTCTCCTTTCGCCACAACACTGCCGCCCCGCTTCGGCGCACGCGCAGAGCTCTCGGATTGCATCTGTGGTGCTTCAGAATGCAACTATTGCCGACTAGCAGTACTCCGGGCTGAATGAGGAGCGCATGCGTGCACGTGTCCTTGCCGCCGCCGCCGCTGCCAAAATCCGGCGACAAATCGCTTTCGCCGGCAGCGTCTATCCCCAGTAACGCATAGCTCGGCCGCACAAGCGTCGCTCCCAAACTTGAGCTTGGGTTCCCTATACGCATTTAAAGGAGTGCAACGAATGAACAACGGACGACTGTATTTTAGCTCACACAGGCTGGTCGTCAAATAAACGAGCCTGCTGGCGCTTTTGCAACTCCGTCCTTAGAAGTTGTTCTCAACAGCTTATAACGAAAGCAGCGTTAACTTTGAACTTCGCCCACACATGCACTTTGAATCGCTAAGTGGCTTCAAGGGAAGTGGACCTCTTCCTTGTGTTACTGGTAACCGTTGGCGTAATCCCGCTCGACACTCATTAGGCTGAGTCAGCCGTCCCTCCTTTTGCCAACGTGGCTAACCTAATGAGCCCGGACTCTCTTGGTTGCTCTAATTAAGGCGGTAGCTAGAAAAGGAAAAGAAACAGCGAGGCACGAAAGTGTACGCGAAGTTGAGCTGTGTAAGGATTCATCTTTTTCTCTTCGTCTCTACTCATTTTCTGATTCGCAATGTCCACGCTTTCTTTCTTTGGTGCAGCACTTGAAGTGCCGCACAGAGGATCACAGTGTGTTGTAAAGCCTACTCTCCCAAGGGCGTTAGAGATAGTTCCAATGCAATATTTTAATGTGCTACTGTCTAAGCTATACTTAGACAATGGTCACGAAATGATTGTCATGGCTTTTCCTGGGAAAATCTACATTTGCCTATGTTTGTTGAACAAAGAAAGCTGTATATAATATAACACACTATGCAGATAAGCTATATGCAATACTGACGCTAATAGGGCTATAAGCAATATGCTATAGATGCTGTGTGCAATGAGAGGCGGGAAAGCTCACGCTACAATTCATGTCAATTTTTCACAGCTACAGCTTGACACTTAGAGGCTACGCAGAGGGTTTTTCAGTAGAAATAGGAGCGTCGTACCAAAGCACACGGAAAACCGCAATTCAAGATGGAGTAAGCTTAAAGAGGAAACGGATGTCTTGACAAAATACATGTACTGCCAGAGCTGGCAAATACACGTTGCTAAACCCACACCCGCTTCAAAGACACGTGAAACAAAGCAAATATTAATAACAGCAACGAGACAGAGTATTCTATACAAGTATGGCAGTTTAATCATTCGCATTTCAAGTAATTTATGGCTACGGGTATTCTTGGTAAGGGTTTGAATCATTGATAACTGGCTGACATGCGTCCTACTACCGGTCTCGACTGCATCGTTTCTCGATCGCTACATTTTATATCATTATCGGGAACATTGAAAGGCAGCATAGAAAAATTAATGGGACAGAGTTGTAATCTCTTTACAATGACGTTTTATAGACAAACTATTATGTCACTGAAGGACTGTATGAATGGTTTATCGCTCCACAAACAGCCGACATTACCAACGCAATAAGGAACACAATCTTCGTAGGCTTACTCGCGTGACCTGAGGAACATCAGAAAGCGTCAGCAATGTAGTTTTAGTAGTAGTTAGTAGCTGTATAGTGGAGAACCTAAGTGTCCCTCAAACTCGTAACTTATTCTCTCGTAAGATTGCGCTTAGCGTGATTTCTATCTATGAAATTACTGTGAGGCTCCCTAATGTACGAGCGAACTAGAGTGTATCTGAAGCCTGAGTGTCGCGTGCTATGCAGACATTATAGAGTCCTCCCTCACTGATGGAGTACGGTCAAAGTAATTTTACAACTCATGCACGCCGCGACAGTTACGGAACCTAACGAAACCCCAATCTATTGCAAAGTTCAGAATGGAGAGAACTAAAGCATTTCTGCATTTGTTGCTTCCAAAGCTCAACCATACTACCGGCCCTTGTCATATTCGTTTTGGGTAAATTATTATTTCCTTTATTTAGCATGCGCTCTCAATCGCAGTGCCAAAGTGGAGACAAATTAGACTCTTCGAGCGCGTGCCATGATTAGGAAAGAAGGAAGAAATCAAAGGAGAGAAGCCAGCGAGGTTAACCAGAAACATGTCCGTCTGGCTACCCTACACTGGAGTAATGGGAAAGGGAAATAGAAAGATGAAAGAGAGGAGAGAAAGAAAGCCAGAATGAGCAATAAATGCGCTGACGCGTATGTTATGGTTGCACTCTACATTAGTCAAAGGCGATCACAGAGGCCCGTAGTCTTCAAAAGGCACAAAAGTGTTTTAACTGCCTTGTACACCAATCTGTGATGAGGACGGTGCTCCAGCAGCATCTGTACGGAGAGCGGCCGACCGTCCAGTCGAAGCAACGCGTCAGAATGTGTTCGCCTTTAGTGACCCATCGAGGTCAGATGCATAGGAAATGGTCTATCATCATATGCTCGACCCACAAAGCTTTAGTGTCTGTAGCGTTTTCTCCAGCAGCGAAACACACCGCGGCCTCCCACCACGTTTTAAATGAGGAAAATTGTGGGTTGAGAAGCCGCCAACTGCCCGCATACCAGCCATTGTATGTACAGTCGACGTCAGAGGTTTAAAACCACTAGGTCTGAGAAAACTGAGTTTTCCAGCAATTTGGGACTGTAATCGGTCGAATTGCAGAGTGCATGTTTTTAGCAAGTTTCAAAAGTGGTGGGAAATCTAAATTGAAGGTTGCCTGCCGAAGCAGCGGGAATATTCATCTTTTTCTTGTGTCTCGTGGCCTCTATACCTTTGAAGCTGACTGTACGTGCCTGTTTATCGATCCAGCGATCTGTCGCGGGCAAAGGGTTAAGTTTACGCGTGCTGAATAGTCAGTGTCTATGGCATGCGTGCACCTGAGATCGCACTCATGGCTGTGGGCTTCCGTCGATACGCCATGGAGTAAGCTACCGAGAAAACGTCAAAAAAAGGAAGGCATAATGAAAAACTTATTCCCGTTTTGGTGAGGAGGGCACGCCCTCCGGCGAGTGCCAGCGTAAACACTCGTAGTGCCAGCACAAACACTAGGATTTCCGGCACTTACACAAAGCTCAAAAAGTTCCTTGGAATTTCTGTCGCCTTTCTTGACACAGGTTGTCGCGGTATATGTTCAGATTCTCAAGTCGCGCTTTTCGCAGTGTTTTTTTGCGCTTTAACTTCGCTGCAGCTTCACGGCATGCGGAAAAAACAAGGTCACAAGATCAATCAGAGAATCTTATAGATGGCTACCTGCATTTATATTAAGGGACGATATGGCGTCAGTAAATGGCGCTCACTATTCTGCGCGTTTAAAGATGGCCACATAGGTCAACACACCACCTCCATAAACGCCGGAACAGCACACCAGTCAAGGTACCCTTGAACGAGATTTCCAGTATTAGTGTTTTGTTCCTGTATACAGACACCGATCATCCTGCGAACCCGATGCGATGAAGATCTCTGACAAGCCATATATCAGGAATGTATCACGTGTCCCACAGGACGTTGATTCCTACGGGACCTCGAAACGTTGTCAGCACCGTGGTCGTAACCACCATCTATAATCCATGTAATTTTTCTGAAGGTGTAGAGAGAGAGAGAGAGATAAACATTTTAATGAAGCTGGAGATGTTTGCCTGGCAGTTGGCCTGACATGCTACTCAAGGTGCTGGGTGACGATTATGATATATACAGTGATAAACGCATAACACATACAGTCACACAAGTTTACGAAGTTTCCTTCAGGCTCGTGGCCCGCAAGAAAGTCAACAGCGCTTTCGTGGCACGTAGCGCACAGGTGCTGCTTTGCATGGGCCCAGAACATGTGGCAACTCTAAGCACGATCCCCGTTGAAGACTGAAGGTGTACGTTTAATGCATTCATACAGGCAGGCACTCTCCAGATTCAGTCGTTTATGTTATCGGAAACTGCTGTTTGTTTGTTTGTTTGTTTGTTTGTTTGTTTGTTTGTTTGTTTGTTTGTTTGTTTGTTTGTTTGTTTGTTTGTTTGTTTGTTTGTTTGTTTGTTTGTTTGTTTGTTTGCTTGCTTGTTTTTGTTTTTGTTTTTTTTTTAGACATAGAAGATGCCACGTATTGAATGGAAACCAGACAGAAAACACGAGGCATGTTTCCATGGTTTGAAGTTCGAGTCTAGTAAACAGTAAACAGTGTGTTTGAATGGAGTGGTTAGAAAAACACATTAAAAGGAATGAAACAGTGCTTTAGAAAAGATGAAGTGTCTATCGGCTTCACTGCCTAAAGCACTGTTTCATCCCCTTTCGAGTCTAGCAAGAAGAGTTGGTTGTCATAATCAAATGCATCTATGCGTCCAGTAGAAGTGCCTAACTCTGTTATCTTCTGAATGTCTCCTTCACGGATGCTGTTATGGAACCAATTTACATCTTCCGCATTCATAAGTCTTCACTTGTACAAGAGATATGCTTTGGTGCGCGTAAGATCACTGTAACACGCTTTGGCAAGGCGTACACACACATATACTTTGTGCCATTTACATTGTCACAGCGGTTAAGTAGTGAAACATCACCGTCACGAAAGAAACATAACGTACACGTGTCAGTATTGTTTAGCGTAGGGAGTCACATCAAACTTTCAACAATCTTTTCAGATATACCGAAGCACGCCAGGAGGCCGCGACCAAATGCATATTTTCTTGGCTATTGATAAGTCAGTCCCAGTGTTATTCCTATATTCTTCTGTTTGCATATTAAGTATATTTAGCCAGCTTGTAAGCCCTAACCTCAGGGCAAGATTTAAAGCAAGCAATTTGCCAGGAGTTCGAGGAATCACCCCACCTCGACAGCTTCTGACTTGTATATGCGTCACGTAATGTTTTCTCCGACCTAAATAAGCTCGATGAAATGCATAAAGATACGCAACATTCCTTCTTATGCGCTCCGCGATATCAGCACTCTCAAACAGGTCACGCATACGAACCAACGTGCTGTGCTGCTTCGTTGCTGCCGCTTAATTAGTGGCAGGGCTGTGTCGTAGCCATGGGCTACACTCTTAGCATCAGTGATAGAACACTAACATGAATGCGGTGTTCGTTCATACGGCAACAGAGTTAGGACCAGAGAATAGAGAACTTTTCTCTCAGAGCTAAGTGACAATGCCATGGCGTAGGGATTACACCGTCTAATTAACCGCAATAAAACTAAAGTACGGCAACAACTTTACCAGATTTTCGTTAGTGACCTCTGAGCCGCGCTGAACGCTTCGGTCGACGCACAAAAGTCGTTTCACCGGCCGCTTAGTAGCACTCATCCGAATGTTCGTCTACGCGGAGTCTAATAGTGCCCAGACTAGCACATATTCAAGTAATAGGCACGTTAGTCACTCAGTAAGAATGGTCGCTGACGAACAAAGGGGCCCCGAACTTCAACCACGTGTCTGAAAGGGACGTTAGTTCTGGTGGTGCAAAAAAAAATGTTAACATTTAAAATCAGCATCTGGGACAAACGAGCGGAACATTGTGTTCATGCCGTAAAGAATACGGGAGGCCTGGCAGGCAGGTTGGTTATGGTCACTGCTTCGCAGCACTGTGCTCGGGCCCACGGCACCCGTTTCGGCTAATGATACTGCAGCGCGAGTTTCAGGTAAAACCGTGCGGTAAAAAGAGTGCTCGTAAACTGCCTCGTCCTAGCGTTCTGCGGGCCAGCTGCGTCGTTGTGAAATGCAGGGAAGACTACGCATGCTAGTTTACGGGGCTTCGTCTCGGGGGAGCACAACTGTCGTTTCCCTGTTGTGTGAATGCGTACTGGGGCGTGTTCACACAGTAAATGACGTCTTTACGTGGTTGTTTGGCGATGTCAAATGCGAAAGAGGACACGATTGCTTGCAGAGAGTGGGAACAAGTGGAATAGTATGGAGGGGTAGACACGGCGGCGAAGATGCACGCGCCGAACAGGTAGAACTTAAGGCAACCTAATATGTCCTTACAAAACGTACAGAGCCATTTGCCTTCCAAAAACAGCGTGAGCTATTCGCTTGTCACAACCTGTGAGGACTCCCGGGCTACTGTCACAATGCGGTTAAAGCGAGATAAGATTACAGCGGCGTTAATGGGAAAGAATGGTTGTCAATGATTGTAGGATGTTTCGTCGATGAGCCGACTGGCGTTTGCTGATATATCGCTTCATACTATATTCAAGCAGAACCAAGCTGCCTTGCACACGCCTAAATTGTCAGTGAACTGTCGAAGCGCCGAAGCTCTTTGCTCGTCGCAAAAGCATCCCTCCACTAGGCCTGATTGTTCCTTTCAGGTAAGGCACAGCCACCCAAGAGCTTTATACGATGGCTGCATTGACCGTGGTCTGTGTCTTTCCAGAAGGCGGTGCACTCGTTACCCAAAGCACTAGGAGCACACTTGTAGCGACTCGTCGATCTTTAGACATATGTTGGCTCGGACGCAGCTCTTTCTTAAGAACGACGCCGCTTTTTCTTTTTCTTTTTTTCATCCCTTCTCTTTTATTTTGCATTTTACACTTTTAAGGAACCAACAAAATTCTTAAAGGGTCCCTAATGACATCAGTACATCATAAACTCTAAACGGCAACAAAGTAGAACGAGGATACCTCATAATTAATAATATGTAACTCTAATGCTCATGGACGCTGTGGGTACTATGATAAATAAATAAATAATAATAATTAATTAAATAAATAACATCACAAGTACACACACACATAAATACGTAATATGGTATGATACCGAATCGTCACTGCCATCTAACAATGTAAACATAAAGGATGCAGTTATTTGTGAAATTAATACGAAAGGAGTTCATTATGTATTACATTTGTATGTGTTGCGAATCAGTGAACTGATGTATAGGTATTTGCTGCAAATTAATATGGAATGAACGGAATGATATGGAGTGCATTCCTTAGTTGGACGGTAACAATAAATTGTGACTAAAATTCGGTAACTTCACAAGAAATGGTCGTCACACACGTGCCCATTCAATGTAGTAAGAAACAAGTTCTTGCCCTGTAGAAGCAGTTCAGAGGACTAAATGCCTGCATTTCTCAGACGCTTATGCATTGGAAGGCCTAATTGCTGGGAAAGTCTGTCACCAGGGTAACGTCACGCGCACCGCCTGACAGCCTACCGGCTAGTGTGAAGCTCATAGCCCAATAACACGACGCCTGTGCGTTGTACACGCTTCGGTTGCCGTCGGTGCCAGCTCCTCTCCTTAGCATCTCGTTATTAAAAATTTGGGAGGCGAGATGCCACGTGCTGTGCACAACGTTACGCACGCGCTCGTGCCGTTCAACACCTATAGGCTTGGCTGTCTGACCACGAAGCTAGCATGCCGGAAAGTTACCTGCACCCAGCAAATCATCGCGAAAGTGTAACCTGGCTACGTACGCTTGCTCTCCGACTTCTAGAGAGCCCAATGCTACCCGACTGCAATGCGCTTCTTGAAGATACCGGACTGATTGACCGTCTGTGATGGCAAGCGTGGAACTGTTACGTCGGCTGCAACAGTGACTTCTCTCTCCTCCTCTAACTTTTCTTCCCCTTCCTCATTACAGGGTAGCCTACAGGGCTTAGCCCTGGTTAACCTCCCTGCCTTTATTTTATCCTTCTCTTCCTTCTCCTCCTTGGGTCTGCGTGTGAACGCACAACTGTGCGTACGCCTTCGTTGTCTGAGTGCCTTTACGTGCTCAGGCACGAACGTTACGCCTTACAATATTCCTACAAAACTCATCTCATTACCTTTGTTGTTTCCCAATGTAACAAACACGCCGTCATCCACATTCCCGCTATTCTTAGCCTGGCACACTAAAAACTTGCTGTGCTTGGCTGCTGACCCGAAAATTGCTGCTTTGATCCCGGCTCGGCGGTCGTGTTTCGATGTATAGGCGAAACGTTAGAGACCCGTGTGCTGTTCGATGTCAGTGCACGTTGAAGAACACCAGGTGGTCGAAATTTTCGGAGCCCTCCACTAGGTGTACCTCCTAATCAATCGATCGTGGTTTTAGCACGTAAAACCCCAGTTGTTATTATTTTTTTAATTAAATGTATATAAGGAGAGGTTGGTGCCAATGCGTGGCGCCGGCTGCTCCTGTTCTCTTGCACAATAGTTGTCGTCGCGAAGTAGAAAACAAACACAACACTAAACAAATGCACATAGTATAACACTCACGCACTCAGTCCAAGTTCTTCAATACAATATTCTGTCCACTCAACGCAAGAGTTCACAAAACACAAGTATTCACGCAATTGAGATGTCCACACAGAACATACTGTTACTAAAATCAGGCATTCAGATCTCCGTTGCCCTACCCAGTCGACCTAATATGTCCATTTTAGCCATCTATACACACAGTTGTTGTGTATATATTAATAATTTTCGGATGTAATGTGAACAGTTGTATACTTACAACGCTAGATTTGTACGCCCTGCTCATGCAGTAACATTAAGTGCGCTAGTTGGTCACACGCAGGGCAAGTACCCTAAGGCGGAGACGAAACACTACAACGCGGTAGCTTCTCGGTCGATCGGGCGCCCGTGCTGTTGTTGTGAGTGTTTCGTGTCCATATTTAAACTTTTTAGCAAGCGCACAAAGACAAGACAAAGACACGAGCACTCGTGTGTCTCTTTCTTGTCCTTGTCTTTTGTGCGCGCTAAAAAAAAGTTTAAATATGGATACATACCAACTTGCCCAGTTATCTGTCTTACTGCAATATGTTTCGTGCCCGTCTTAGCACTGTCAGTTCTTACGCTGCCCTGCTCAACATTGACGCATCTCTTCTTATGCAAGCTATGGCTTTGCAGCAGAGCGTTTGTAGCATACTCGCCTTCAACCACCTCATGAAGAGAACAGTCATGCGAATGGCAGTTTCTAGAGAACGTCTGGCCAACGACTGTGTTGGCCGCGGTCGTTGGCATTCTGCGCAACCCTGCGTATTCCCTGCTAATATGTATGGGCGTAGTAGCCCTAGCATCGACCTTGACTATTAGCAACCGCATCAACTAGAAACTTCTAAATTATTTATTAAGCTTCCCTTGCGCTTCAAAAGAACGCTTACGTCTATGTATCGAAGACATAACAGGCATATTATTGCACATGCATTAATAATTCGTCGTTGTGTATACTTCTCTACAGTCCGGAATACGCAAATCATTAGTGCTAAGGTATCACTGAGATAACTGGCACGATTACGTGATATTGAGTCAGTCAGGAAGCTGCGAAGATAGGTATGCTGCTTGCCTAAACACTTTGTTTTTCTGCTTTTTAAGTAGAAGCAACGTTTGCCAGAGTGGGTTACGCAGTTTGTTCTTATAAAGCCTTCAAATTACGATGTGCTTATTTATGTATCTAAGCATCCTTTCGTTAAGCTGTGAATATTCATCAACCATTAGCTAAGGAGCTGCGGAAATATTCGGCTTTTATTGTCTTAGCGTAGCTGCTTTAGAAAATTACCTCTGCAAGTGAGCTCACCAAGAATTGCCGTAAAGCTTAAGAATTGAGAAGTGCCTGCACCTCTTTCTTTCTTTCTTTCTTTCTTTCTTTCTTTCTTTCTTTCTTTCTTTCTTTCTTTCTTTCTTTCTTTCTTTCTTTCTCTCTTTCTTTCTTTCTCTCTTTCTTTCTTTCTTTCTTTCTTTCTTTCTTTACTTTACTTCACAGTACTTATTTTCTACAGTAAAACACGAAACCGCACACGCTGTGCTGTTGCGCGCTCATTAGTAAATGAGAAGCGCTCACTCTAAAGCACTGCTGCAAGACCACGCGCGGCTAGAAGCTCAGATACAAAACCTGGCTTCGTTATCCCCCATGTCTGCTGGGCAGAAGGCTGGTTTGAAATCCTTGTTCGTGGTTTCATGTACAAAGTTAAGACCAGAGAGATAAAAGGTCTGAACAGTACACGTGAATAGACGCACTACAACACTGCAACTGAGTAAGATTAAGTGTTGCTGTGCTACACCCTTTAAGGAACCATAGTTTGGATGCCAAAGCATGGAGAGTTAATAAAGCTACGGAATGTGGAAATGATCCCGGTTCTTTTTCACAGGCAAGGAATGCGTCACATTAATGATCGATCAGGAACCACTAACAATAATTATCAGTATAAGCGCATAACCGAACGTTCCAAGAAAGCTATTGGCTTTTTTTATTACTTTTGTATATTATGGGCTTGAATAATTACATTTGTTGCAGTTAGGATATTTTCAGTACTGTTTGCTATTTCACTGCGTTTGTTGCACTATTTAAATTAAACCAATGCGTAGAACATATATAGCTAAACTTTAGGTTACTATACACATAAGCTGATCTGTCATCTTTGTTTGATGTGACTAATTGTTTGATGTGACTAATTGTTTGATGTGATTGCTCACAGACCTCGCCCTCAGCCGCCGGAGGACGGAAAGTGAGGAGGTAGAAGAAAAAGGTCATACCTCTCGACACCTCCATAAATTCAGATGCTCCATAATTTTTCTATATCATATCTTATAATTCCTTTTTGTCGACTAGTGCACTTGGGAGCAGGGTGGGCTAACCACACATCCATTCTTTTGCATTTCTACTTTACGACTTACGCTGTGTTTTGTGCGCTCTCGTAGACTTGTACTCTTAGAGCCTCCACGCAGACTCCTCCGGAGCGCTCTGGAGCACTACAAATCGATCGGGCATGTTTCTCATATCAACGTGTGTCATCGTGACCATCGCCACCCTCATGTCTCCGATGTCGTGTTTTTGTGCCATCTTCGTCATGACATCGCGACTATCCTCGTTTGCGTCCTCATGCTAACACGCGTAGTGTTTTGTCATTGTGTTGTGGGCATCGAGCTGTTGTCGTCTTCACTAAGTGCGAATTTCACTAAGTGCTACTAAGCGCGTCAAACTAAGAGCGTATTTGTCAAAACAAAACTAGTGCAAACGAAATCGACATGCCAGTAGCTTTGCCTTCTTTCGCAAGATGAGATGTGTCTAGAGAGAGGGAGATAAAAATTAGGTAATTGCATGGAGGGTCACTGCAACCAGGATTATAGCATCCGATTAGCTACCCTACACTAAGGGAAGGGGAAAGGGAAAGAAAGATGGAAGGAAGAGCGGAGAGAAGATTAGGCAGGTGAAAAGAAGCAAAAAAAAAACGTGGCTGATCCCTCCGTCATAGGAATCCGTATAACATGAAAGTGAAACGTGTCTTCACAGAAGTAGTGCTTATTGTGTAGTGATATATGAGAGCTTGTACAATGTCTATTCGTGTTTGGCAGCTACAGCACCGTTTTCACGTGGATGCACCCATGTTGACGGCATGTATCTATCGCGACGACTAACGCCCATGATCATGATTAAACCGTTGTGGTAGCTGACGGTGTGAACATATATTTGGACACAGCGAATCGTGAATTCCGCGTAAGGATGATATCAACAAGCTCATAATCAACATCGGTACCCGGTATGCACTTCTTCAAAGCGTCGTCAATTAAGGAGAGAAACGGCACGGTGTGCGCTTTCTAGCAATGGGTGACCGACGCCTGCGCTCATGCATACACTACCACACACTACGCTTCAGCATCACAGGAGGTAGAGGTTCGTAGCCTGAGCCGCAAATGCGTGCGTCCCGCTGTGCTCTGTCTCGCAGGCGCTAGTGTCGCTCCACCAAGGCACGACATTCGCCCGTCGAAATCGCATCCTTTCTGCAACGCATAGCAGTTTTGTTAGTCGGTGCTCTCGCAATCGAAGCAGTCGGCGGGGCGAAATCCCGTTGGGCATGTGGAAGCTGCACTACTCCGATGAGCCGACGCACGCTAACACGAAGCGAAAGGCAAAGAAAGAACGTAACCAACGTAACTGCGTCAAGGGTGCCTCGGCGATGCCAGCGCGGCCAGTGTACCTCGCTGGCATCGAGACGCTGTAACCATGACCTCCGAAATCGCGTGCAATCTCGGAGTAAGCACTAGTAAGTGTCAATCGTGAAGCATTACTTCTTTTCACCTCTCACAGACGGCGGCACTGCCCCGCTCCGCGCCGCCTACCTACACCGCCAACAGAGAGCACCGTGCGAAAGTGAATGTGTGAAAGATATAAGGCGCGTTCGCGCCGTGTCTAGCATCTGCCGAGTTGAGTCGGTAGGGCGTCGGGCGCTTGCCGTCGCGGCCGCAAGATCGTGGCTTCGATTCTCAGCGGGGGATCTTTTTATTGGTTTTTTTTTTCTTTCTCGCCCGTTGGCATCCATTTTATCAACGTCATATCCGTGACGGATGTACTTGGTGGACCCCGGCATAAAACACTTTCGTGTTAAAAGAAAAGGAAGGTGTGAAACGGGAGTAGTATAGCCTATCCAATAGGCCACGCAAAAAGTTCAGTAAGACCTTACATGATTTCCGCTGCGACGACATTTCGGGTCGGCATTCCTGCCCTGACTGTTCCGACGGGGGTCTGTCGTCAAGGCGGGCCATCACAGCAGCTAGCGGCAGTCTGTGCGCGCTGTAGCGAAGACAGCGGCAAAGAACGTGTTTTATAAATTCTTCTTCCGCCGCAGTGGTAGCAAGCAGCACTGTCTTCCGCGCCGATTCGAAAGGCTCATTGTGTGATTCGATATTTCATGCTAAAGATGTAGCGCACTCCGTACAACGCTCCATGTTTTCAGTGAGCATCACGTGCATTTCCGCAGCAAATAAATATTTTTTGAGTCCCACCCCACTGATCGAGATTCATTTCCCGACACGTTGTACGCGGTACGCGATGAGCTTTCCCTGGCCGAGATAATTACGAGCGCACTAATAGGGCGCTGCCGGTAATAAAGCACTCCACTGGCCCTCTGGAGAGCAGAAAGTTTGCTGAAAGTAAAGAGTCACCGCACGAGCGCAGGCCAAGTCACAGTAAACTCCAGAAGCATCAACTCGCCCGCGCATGCTTGTTTCCTAGGCTAGGGGAGTTAAACTTATAAGGCTATCTCCACGCAGCACTTCAAGTACAACAAAACTCTTGAACTCTAGATTACTGCACGCTATCAACTTGTTCAACCGACTTCAACGTCGCTCGCAGGTCAGCGAAGAGATTGCCCCCGTGATACCACGGGAAAAAAACGGTTGACCGCGAACAATCCCAAAACGTTCACACGGCAACGTATAAAGTTTACTAGAGCGTCGAGTACGAAGTGCGCCGAGGGACAAGCCCGTGTTCCCGCGGTCATTTTGTCAGCGGAGGCTTTCTTCCAGTCCGTGGAACCCAGTAGCAAGCTTTGTGCGAGAACAATCGCCTCCATCGCATCAGTGCCGCGGGAAAGTGATATTGCATGGCCTCTACCGGCTCGCAAAAAAAAATGTGAGAGTTAATGGGTCGTGTAATAGCCACAGCTCCAGCGAGAGAGCGCGGTGCTCTTTAGCGAATGCCATCCGCAGGAGGAAAGCTCAAGATAACCGACACGGGGTGAAATGAGTTCTAGGCGGAAAAAGAAGCAAATGAAGAGATATTATGATAGCACCCTCTGGCGAAATATATGTGAGTGATCACCCAGTGAGAGAAGAAAAAAAACCATTAGCAGTATGTCGTAATGAACGGCCGGTGCCTTTAGCAATTACGGCGTTACGTCGCTAAGCACTAGGGCGCGGGTTCCATTGTTGGCCACAGCGGCCTCCTTTCGATGCGAGCGAATTGTAAGAAAGTAAGGATGTCTGGGTACTTAGATATAGGTGAACGTTAAAGGACTCCAGGTGGTCGAAATTAATCACGAGATCCCCACTATGACGTGCCTCCTAGTCGTGTCGGAGTTTTGGCGCGTAAATCTTAGAATTTATTTTTTGTGTCATGATCCTCTTGAAACTGTCGTTTCTGAGGTACGTTTGCGCCGTTTTCCCACTTTTTTTGTTGTGGCTACAGCTGAAATATGTGATTTGTTGGTTTATAATACAATTTGCTCTATATCGCTTCGTTTTCATTTTTGCATCCACTTCGAAGGTTGTGTTCTTTCGGACTCGACCAACGGGGTGGAGGGGGGGGGGGATGCGGTAAAGCGTGTCCCCCACCCATTCCTTATAGAAAACCCTGCACACGCATGTGATCTTGTGCAATTAACGAAGCGTGTTGCGTGTGTACGGTATGGCCCTCTTTGAATAGAGATAGAGAGAAGTAGATGTGTAATAGAAAGGCAGAGAGGGCTAGCCAGACTGAGCCCATGGATTGTGCATCTTACACTGTAGACGGGAAAAGGGCATTGAAATATGAATAGTACAAAAACACTCGACCTATGCACGGACATATGTACAGTCGCAATCATAAGTTTGCAGACCACACGATTGCGTGGCAGTGTGCATGCGCGCGCCGTCTAACGGCTCGCTGCCATGCTGTCGAGAGCCTCTGAGCGCGCATGCGTGGCCATTCTCTGTAGCTGGACCTGCTTGCTCGCTTGCTGCACGCCGATTCGCGGGTCGATTATCGCAATTAGCGATCGCTGCCGCCAGTAATGCTGACGGCACAGCAGCACGGCCCAAACACTGCCCTTTCGCGTTAAATGGAAGTGTCTCCTAGTAACGGGGGTTGAGGCGTCTGCCCAGCAGGCAACATTTCGCCGTGCTTATTAAAGAGAGTGCTTTATATATGTTGCTATATGCGCTCCCCGAGATCTGTTTCACTAAGGGAGGCTGCCGCCTCTCCTTAGTCACCTAAGAAGAGAGGGGCACAAAGTCTGCCCCATACATTGACTTAATATGGAGGGAGGGCGCCGCGATGAACCCCCCCCCCCTGAAGAGGAACCCTGTGCACGCCTATGATCGTGGTAACTACGAATGCTAATTCCCGCCGTGCTAATTAACAACAGCTAATTAGGACCTTCATAGTAATCTAGGTCGGCCACAAGCTTCGCGCTGTTAGTCCAGCCTTGCACCACTGGTGCAATCTGTTCACATTTTTTTATTCGATAGCAATTATATGGACACTCTCGGCCTGGTTCTTGCCGTCGCCGTCATGTTCCGTATAAAGTCCAAATTGTTAACGTCGCCCCGTGCATCGTATGTTCTACGCGCGTAAAAGCGCGTGAGCGCCGGGGCCAACGCGGCTGAAGCCAGATGAAACGAGCAGGCCATCTCCGTAGCACGAAGGGCGCATGGGATAGCATCGTCCTGCGTGCGAGTCCTGCCGCCGCCGATGGCTCATCAAGGAACGCCCCGCCCGTCTTACTTCGGAGCAGGAAGGGGTGCTGGTGTGTGTGTGTGTGTGTGTGTGTGTGTGTGTGTGTGTGTGTGTGTGTGTGTGTGTGTGTGTGTGTGTGTGTGTGTGTGTGTGTGTGTGTGTGTGCTGTGCGTGTGTGTGTGTGTGTGTGTGTGTGTGTGTGTGGCGTCACAGATTCTGGCGATCTGTGACGTCGTGATATGGTGACGTCATCAGGTGTTCATTTTTTTGCACCACTCGGGTCGACGCCGCCGACGGGGGACGCTGACGCGGGACGCCTGTCAATTTTCGTGTTTGATGAGGCATCTAAGACTTTCGCCTTAATATGTCACATAATACAAATACGAAAGCGCCTGCTGTCGGTCTTCTACGTAGACTTGACGTAACGGTCAGTGGGCACCAAGGAGATTGCCTCGACTCAAAGTATTTCGTCTAACAATCCGCCTCTTTCACGAAGCCCCCGCGCGTGCGCTCTTCCCTAGCGGAAAAAGTCGCGAAACCTCTCTTCCTCTCGGAGTCTTTGCTTCTGGCAATACCGGTTGTCCCGGCCCCTACCAAACCCCTGTCGAAACGGCAGAGGGCAGCACAGGAAAATGAAAGAGGTGGATTGACGATTACAAGCTTATTCGTCCTAGACCTCTTTGTGAACGGCCTCCTCGTCTTCGCTTCTCCGTTCGAAAGGTCTAGAAAGTGCAGCATATCTTTAAACATGTCCTCCGGCGCTGCATTACCACTGCGGCTGAGTCGGAGTGACAGACTGTCAAAAGCACGCGGGATCGTTTCGAAATACTTGTTTACACCTCGGGACATATCCCTTGAGGTCTCGAGTTAACGCACTTTGCAAGAACTCTCACGGGGGCGTGCCGTTTATAACTCATCGCTGTCTGAGTACCTAGAAAAGAAAGCAAAAGTTCACGAAGCCGCTGCTTCAAAAAGGCGTCCCTGCCAAGATGGCTTCTTTAATATGTTTCAGCCTTTCTGCTCGAAGATTCTCCAACATAAAAGCAGCGTCACTTGCGTAATGCAACGTGACTAAACCAAGAGCTGCAGAACGCTTTCATTGTGTCTCCTTCTTTAGAATATTACCACTCTAACACCCCTTCAGAATCACAGTGCCCTATCGCATGAGGTCTAACGGTAACACATGGCAACCTTTCAGATGTGATACAGTGCTTGAATGTTAAAGCATACCCCTTGACAATTGTTAGCGCGACAGCGTTAAAGAGATCGTTTCGCAGGAATTCCGGTGCCTGCGTCGGCGTCGTTGGTTGTGAGTGAAAAATCATCATCTTGCCCGTGACCGAAAAATCAAGAAAGATGCAAATAAAATAAATAATAAAGATCTTCGGGTTTGATTGAGAATCGAACTCAAGCCGTCTGCGTGTGAATCAGGTGTCCTATCACAGAGTCACGTTATTTCTTGAAACCGCTTCGAAAAGAGAAGCCTGTATGAATGTCATGTAGAAGAAGGAGTCTCCTTGACGCACATATTATTGCGCTGAAGAAGTGTAGAATCGGGCCACGCGTGAAAACATGTGAATTGCGCAACGAATGCGTGTTTCATAGGCCCACCCCTTACAACACGCTCAGACATATTTAATCATCATCAGCTACAACAGCATCAACGAAGTGAACAGCTGCGTGCGTTCGCGTGTTGCCTTACGGACGCGTAGTGCGCCCTTCGCATAATTATCAGCAAAGGGCCCTTCAGCCCTTCGCTGATAATTATGGAAATCATTAACTGAAATCACTAACTGAAACGCTGAAATTATTAACTCTACAGTGCAATACCTAGATAAACGAAAGGTTATGTTGATATCTTACTTTAGTGCATAAGGTCACGAAGTTTTGTATATTTGACTTCTATTCGCTCTCTTCGTTCTGCACACTGTGTTTTTTTTTTTTTATTATTTCAACTTTGTGGACGTAGCATTCCACGTGGTTGCCTCTCATGTCGAAGTAAACTTGCAACTTTCCTGACCGTGTACTCTTTGAAGTATGTGAATATACTGACGGATCACAGAGTCTTCCATCAAACTAGGAAAAATTGACAAGCTCGAAGAGCACCAGAAATTCAAATTTAGTGTTTTTCTGTTTATTTTTTTTTTCTTTCTCTCGTCTGACACGTCGGGTTTGTGCCCCACGTCGCCCGGGGCTGTGTTTTCAGACATAATTTTATCTCGAAGCGGCATACAACACCAAAAAAAAAAAACGATACCCAAAAGAACACGAATGGACTGGGAAATAAGCGCATAAAGGCTGAAAGAGAGAAAAAAGAGAGGGAGAAGGAGAAAGGGAGGGGGATATCCACAGTTTTTCTCCTCGGGGCTTAAAACGCGACGCGTCGTGAAAGCCTTCCATTCTGCCTAGGGGCTCAAGAATAAATTGACGTCAACGAAACTTTCCTTCGGTGGCTCAGCAATGCAGGGCGATAGAATTCAGCGTTGCCGAAGCGAGAAAGGAAAACGTCGGGATGAACTTCGGCGCGGACGAATGGGAGACGCAAATTCTCTAGCGTCAACGTTGTGCACGTCGATTCTAAGTTGCGAATGCAGCCACGAGTGCTCCCAACGTTAGCTCTGTGCCATGAAATGACGGAATATTTCCGTTCGAGTGCATTCCGAGCGTAATTTAATGCGACAGCGGGAAGGGTGCGCGAATTCTGTTGCCGACCCCAAGCGCGAAATCCATCCTGAACTCTATACTTCTGTACCTGTGTTATCAAAACGCCGATGGCAAGATACGAAGAAAGCGGTTAATGGGATTTGAAAAAGTGCACCCCGCGGCTTTCGCGAGAGCTGTGTTTCTGTGTTTGCTGAGCGATACGTAGGTGCATTCGCAACCAGGTACAACGATGTGTGTTTCCTATTGTATTAACGCTGCTCTATATGCACGCAGTTGCTTATTATGTATTGTTTTCTGCTATGATGTGCCTGCATATGATACGTCTACATGATGCATGCGCCACCACTTTCAGAACGCCTCAATGTCACGTGGTCCTGACGTTGAAGAAGGCGGCAGTCGGCGTGTTCAGGACGAATCTCTTTATTCGGGCGAATTCGTGCCCAGAAAATTAAAAGTTAAAGTACAAGCAATCCACGCTGTACAGTGATAACGGCAAGCGCTGTCGTCGGCCGTCGGTAATCTCATCACTGGCGAAGAAGTCATCGAACCTTCCAGCGTTATCGCTAGTGCTCCCGTAAGCTTTCGAATAATATTCACTATTCGCGTCCCTGCGCGTAATCTTGACAAAACAATCTCAAACGATCGCGAAGCTCCCCAAACGCTGCGGCGCGGTCTGCGCCGAGTGTTGCTAACAGTTTTTCGGCTGAAACCCGACACATCATAGTAAGGCAGCACACGCATTATTATTAGGCGACGTTATTATTTGTAGTTTTGAGACATTCTTTTTCGGTACTATGATCTGAATTAAATTTCTTTTCGTGCGTGCAACGTAATTTTTATGTCGCGGTGTTACTGTGAGAACGTTGTTTGATATGTAACCTTGAACCCTGTACGCTGAATGTTCGACCCATTTAAGAGCTAAGGAGTAGCCGGCGTGTTATTCGTGCGCCAACGACTCCTTATTATGATGTCACTTTAAAAAGCAAAAGGCAATCTTCAATCAAAGATGCCTTGCGTCCAATGAGAGCAGTTCTTACTTGCGCAAAAGCGTAATTTAATTACTACACCTGCCCTTTTTTTAAGGCCCACCTGTGAATAATATGCGCACTTTGCATTGCAGACAAATTTTCAAGCATCGAATCAATATGTCAGTAACATTTTAATGTCAACATTTTCAATCCAGTAATGACGCGACGCATTACCGCGTTTCCTAATAAATTTCTTGGTTTGGCGCAAATACAATCCCTACCAGTGAAGTGGTACAGTCCGACTAGAATAGTATTAACGCGAAAGCGTTTCTTGGCTAGGTCGGTGAAAGTGCACACCCAGCTGGCATCCGCAACAGCCGTGTTTAGAAAGCACGTGACCTCACCCATCGAAACTGACACCCGCGCCTACAACTGCCGCAGCGACCGCATGCAGCCGCGGTGTAGGTGAGAGGAATCCCTGCAGCAAAAGGTGAAGTCCCGACTAGAAGGGGAGAAGGAAAGAGCATAAGAATAGCCAGCGCACTGCGCAAACGCACCGGCGTCTGCAAAACGTGGCCACCGACGTCGCCTCGACAAAGGGAGGGCTAGGGTGCCTTGATGCGCGTTTTGTTGCGCGTTTTGTGCACACATCGAGGCACACTAGGGAGGGCGCCTTGTCCGGCTCATCAGTTGGCTTTCTGCACAACTCGGCAACACCACTTCGCAGCACCCCTCTGCAACAACACGCGCCAAAACAAACGCTTTCGTGAGATTATAATATGCCAAGGAATGTTCTGCAACCTATTTTAGGTGTAGCTCTTGTTTCTTCCATTCTATCGTTTATATTGTTTATAATAAGGCAACTCATCCCGCCGTTTATGCAGAGTTGTTGGGAGTGCGCCAGGGCTGGGCAAAGATACTTTGAAATTGTATCGCGATACGATACAAGATACTGCCACAATAATTGTATCCGATACCATATTTGCCAATTGTATCTTAAGATACTTCGATACATTCTCAAATTTGTTATTATAGATCCATATAATGTATCAGCAAACGCCTATATACGAAAATGTCTTGTTCAAAATTTCTTGACTGTGACCTATTTTGTTTCACATGAATGAAATGTCTGTTAGTATCTCAAAACTTTTGCCCTTCTTGCTCGAAGTGCATTAGTTGCCTTTCAAAACAGCTTATTGGGGCTTGTTTTAGCTTCTTCTCAGGACAACTCTTTTGTACACTTCGCTGTTAGCGGTTCTTGCTTGTCATTTTTACAATTGATGGAAGTCGCTGCTCAACTTGCCGCCCAGCTAGCGGGTTGCCATATAATCACAATAACGTCAATAAGAAGCCTTCGCACGACGGTGCAAATACCGGTGTGGACTTTTACCTTGTTTGCACAATACCGTATATTCGGACAGGTGTACAGCAGCAACAACGCTGGCAGACTTTTTGTTTGGGGGGGGGGGGTGCATGGCGTATACGGGGTTTGAGACCATACGCTAGGGGCCCGGCCGGCACACATGACCGTCTCCGTCCCATTTTTTTTTATTTTCTAAGTAAGTATGTTCGTGAGCTACACAGAAGGATTTCTTTATGAGGAACATGTGTTCACCATGTGCTGAAACATAAGCATGAAGTAAAAACTCTATATTTCAATCCGCGTCCAGATTTCACTCGTTGTATACGTCGGCATCGATGTTTCTCGAATCCTGACTCCAAATCCCCTTCAGAAATGACCTTTATATGAGATATGGGAGAGGCTTCCTTTCAAATAGCAACGTCATTTTGTTCAAACTCTCTCCGACCCCACCATCTTCACTGTCCCAGCCCTTGGAACTAAATTTCGCGACTGCGGCCCACCGGCTATAGGCTGAGTTTGAGACCCCTGGTGTATACGTAGATGACGTAAAACAGCAATGAATTTTCATGCTCTACTTAGCTGCTAGCGTAAGGGATTCTTTGTTTATACACTCACTAACGTGCAATCTTTTAGCAATTTTTCTTCAACGAGAGAACATGTGCAACACAGAAATGCCTCAGACGTATCGTATAGTTGCACAAAGCGTCGCAGGAAACCGCCGCTATTCGCGCTATTTCCACTTATAGCTCCCATTACGTGGCGCTTAGTAATAAGAAAAATATTTAAGGCCTAAAACAGGAAAATAAATATAAGTAAAATATAGAGGTGGTTGTGTATCAAACATTCACATTGAATGAGTACAGAAACACAATACAGACGGCGCCCTTGATAGCTATGAGCATGAAGTATTGTCAACTTACCTGTTCAGACAATAAAAAACTCATTGCCTATGGAACATTGCCTGAAACGGCTCGTTGAGACGCTGATGAGCAAAACGGAGCATTCAGTAAAACAACGTTTCTTGAGTCCCCTAACGTCTTTAAGATGGCTCCTAATGATTACCATTGTTATAATGCAAACTCAATTTCGCTATTTTCTTAAGCGGTAAACAGAATATTTTGTCCTCTAAACTCAAGGCACGCCTACATAAGTATATAATTGCTTACAAGATCGCCTTGGCAACGTGTAAATGTGTAAAGAGTAGTAGAAATAAAGCAGACAGAAGAATAAAGCAGAAATCTTATTTTGGGAGCGCGTTACAAAAGACATATACTGCAGTGACCAGACCGGAAAAACAGTGCAGAGACCTAGGTAGTGTATGCGATGCAAAATGACAGCTAAGGACGCACTTGTGCTAATAATCAAATTATGATGTCATATATTTTTGAATAAATGTAGGTGGAAGAGAAAAATATGGTACGCCAAGTTAATTTCTGTTAGGTAAACGCTTGCTCTATTAGTTCTAGCATCAGTACCAGTGGTGCTGAAGTTGTTGGAATCTTATTTGCATATATGTTAATTCATTGCATGCAAATCAAACTTACATGCACGAGATCCTTCTAATCGCTGATATGTAAAATCCATGCGACGCAAAGCAACCCCATTCTTGCACGCATTGCAATTCATTACGGAGCAAGACTCAAGAGAATCTTCAATAACGACACTGTAACAACATCAGAATTTGCGCGGCAGACGCCGCACTCAGTGGAGTACGTGGCGCAGGACAGTGGCTAAGAGCAAGTGTCGCGGCATTGGCGCAACTAAAAAGAAAAGAAATCGAGAAAACGAAAGGTAGGAGCGCTGGGCGTAGACGTCCGCGCGCTTGTCTTCTGATCTTCTACCCTCACTGGATGACTATGGCGTAAAACTAAAATAACGTCACTGCCCTTAGACTTATTCAGATGGCTTAGTAGCACCAGTACCAGCTTGAGAAGCGGAGCTCTGCCAGTGATTATTGTGTCGCATGGTTGTGTTGCGATAGAAGTATCTTGTATCTTAAGATACACGATACATTTTCGAATGTATCGAAAATACAGATACAGATACTCGTCTTTCGAGACGTATCGTGATACATGTATCTTCGATACTGCCCAGCACTGGAGTGCGCTTACACTTTATATCAGATTGCTCACGGTTTTCAGCCTATCGATGTAAATATCACGGCACATTAGCGAGCACCTGCTCCGCCTGGTCTAATATTGGTAGAAGTAGTAATGTCAGTAGTAGCAGTATAGTATATTGTTACTAGTATGCAAGCAATCTGCAGTGCATTAGTGGTTTTGTGTAGTCATCGTAGGCTATATTACAATTTAAAAAGTTCAAACTTCTGTCATCTATGCCCGTTTTTATTATAATGAATTCGGGAAAGCTCATAAGAGCCAAGCCTGCCTTTTTTAAAAGGTACAACATATTGCTTCAAATGTCTCTGTACATTTGCAGACTTCTTATTTGATAAAGCATATATTCGGCCTGTGTCTTTCTTTCTGCCGTAATAGAATACACGAGAGCTATGTCAGAGATAATATTACCGATAGTTCGCAATAAAGTCAAGTCCGTACATCGGTTATTTCGGAATCAATACGGCTGTTTTAGGTGCATAAATGTAGATGCATACAAACACAGGAAAAAGCAGACAGATGCGGAAAACCTTCATTTTCCAGTAAACAGGCGACCGGCTAAAAATATTATGCTGTGATCCCAACAAATTTTGGACGCCCGCGGCACTGCGAAAAAATTGGAGGACGCTTGAGCTTCGCCTTCAAGAGTAGAACGCGATAGCGTGATCGTACCGTGTTCGTATCGCCTTCCCAATCGCTAGCCTGGCTTTGCTTCTCGGTGGACACCTAAACCATGCTGCAAGGAAAGGACCGTCAGTGCGAGTAACATTGGCTGATTCAAACTATCCTGCAATGCCTACTGCAACTGCAGTTGCGAAGTGGCCCCTGCGCCCTAATTCTTCCTTTTGCGAATTGGCAAAATGCCCACTACGCGTTCGTAAGGCCACAAGCGCACCTGTACGCTTTGTTCATGCTGTTGCTGATGATGATAAATAATTGTGACTGTGCGAGAGGCCACTCCGCTATGCCGCTTGAGGCTAAGAGTGGCTTTCACGAAGTCATATTCGTTTCGGATAGGGATGACCGACAACGCTCTTTGCGACGCCTGCGGTACCGAGGAGACCTTGCAGCATATCTTCTGCGACTGTCCTCGTTACGCTGCGCAGAGACGATCCCTCTTATTCGCTCTCGCTCGTCTTCACAACAGAACGATGACACTTGAAACAATTCTCCAGTGTTATCCAGAAAAGTCATCGAGAATTCAAGCAACTAAGGCATTGCTCAAATTTCTAAGGACAACAGACTTGCACGGGCGGCTCTTAATGATGCCGCATACCGCACAAGACTGCCGCTCTGCGCTGTGACGTTATGTGTGTGCGTGTGTGTTCCCCTCTCTTTCTCTCTTTCTTTACTTTTCTTTCAATCTCCCCCATCCCTTCTCCCTGTACAGGGTAGCATACCGGTTATGCCGAACTGGTTAACATCCCTGTCTTTCCTCTCTCTCGTTTCCCTCCTATTATTTCTTTATTCTCATCTATCTCGAATTTTCATTCACGGTTAACGCTGATTTTTCGCTCATAACCAACTACGAAACGCGCTCTTTAACGCTCTTGCGTCAAAGCGTACCTTCCCTCCCGTACACAGCAGAATTCCTTCGCACTCTAAGCACCACCCAAACTGGGCAGCGCGCACGCGCGACCAGCGAGTGGAGCGGCGAAGGGCAGCCGCCTGGTTCGATAAGCAGCAGATCGTTAAAACGACATCAATTTCCTCTTGGCGTACACGCGCGAACGGTGCTTCGGCCGCGGTCTAAGCGCCAGGTATCGGAAAACTTCGTTCCTGATTGCCCCGGTGTAGGGTTTGAGTAGCACTCCGTTACACTGAAGCGGTCGCTTGCCAATTACCTGTTCGTCTGGTTCCCGCTAAGCTACGAAAAATACATCGAAACAGCCGTTGCTGTCAGTTTCGTAATCGCTAGGTACAAATAAAAAGTGTACGCGCGACATTAAATGCGGCTGTATGTAGAAACAGTTATAAATAAAATGCTGAAGTTTGTCCTAAATATACAAAGAGTACCTGCCACCAGGTACATGAACCTATGCGCCAGTTTGCTTTGGTCGAAGCAGAATTGCGGCGAATGGTTTTTACTTTTTAGGGCGCTCACCGAATTTGCCGTAATTTTTATGCTGTCATTTGGTTGTCCGTTACAAACGCTTCTGGTTCATTTTTTACATTATTTATGGTTTTTTACCGTACTTCATTGTATAGCAAATTCACGTCACGGTAATTGAAATAGATCCCTCTCGTCTGACATTTGGCAAAATACCTTCGTGAACAGTGATTTGGAGACGGAACCATGGCACCAGCAAACCAGCAGAAATTTCTTCTCCTAAAGGTGCGCAGTGTAGAGTCGTTTCAATGCGTTGCACTGGTACGGCATGTGCTTCTGTGAGGCTGCGCAGTAGGATTTCGACCAACACGCTAAGGCTGCAGAGAAAACTTCTTCGCGGCAACACTTCGTCCCCGAACGTTTGCTCGTGACTCTATACAACTGATGAGCAAAAAAAAAGAAAGAAAAGTGGATTAATGTATGCAGCAGCTGGGGAAACATTTTTGAGTGTTTGCTTTTTTTATGCCAAAGCTTTCTTTAGAAAAAGAAATTCGACTACTATAGGGCCTGAAGCCAAGTGCGAAATGTGTTGAATCCAAGCATCCTTGACGTGTCATAATCGGATGAGGACGTTATGCAGTATGACGGTCCATCGTGCCTGAAACTCAAAAAGCGTGACAGTTAAAGTGCACGCAAACTTTTCCATGAAACTCGCTTTTCACTTTTTGACGAAAATTCAGTCGGAACACCGAGCGAGAATGCATTCGCCTTGGAGGACCGAGTGACAGAATGAGCAAAATAACGCTGCGATAAAGGTAAGGTGTTAAGGCAGGAGACAACCGGCGGAGAGAAATAAAAACGAACACGGGAATGAAGTCTAAAAAGAAATGCACTGAACTGCACGTAGAGCCAAGGTTTTCGCTTGCCTGAGCTCATGATCGAAAATTTGGGTTGTATTGTGTTTGCACGTCTTGCGTTCCACTGTATGACATATCTTGTACCTTTCCTATTTTTTTAGTATTGTATATTTTGTAAGCTAAGCGAGGAGGAGCAGCCGGTGTCCCCCATAAAGGCACCAACCTGTCCTACGCATCATTTCAATGAAAACAGAAGCTTTTTACAAAATATAACAGCACGAAGGACGGGACTGAAGACACAAAAACCACAGCACTCGTCCTGTGGTTTTTGTGTCTTCAGTCCCGTCCTTCGTGCTGTTATATTTTGCAAATGTCGCACCAACATGCCCAGACAAAGTCTCCGCTAAGAAGCTTTTTACCTCCGCTGAGAAAAACGCTGAGAAAATGCTACGACATTGGCTTCCCCTTCTTTCGAGTCCATCTTTTTGCACGCAGCGGAAACTATATAGGAACAATCTGTTCTGTAGGAGCTTTTCACGCGAAGCCTGTTGAGAACACAGCTGCGCAGTACTGAAGCTGCCTCTCTACTTGACATCGCACGCATTTGCCTAAACGGAAAGTCGAAACTGTCTGCTTAAACTTGATGAACGTTCCCCCGAGCATATACTACATTTCGAAATTTTTGGTGGTATTGACAGCTGTCCGCTAATTTACTCAGCCTTCTTTAGTCGGACAGCGTGTGATCAAATTATTCCCAGGACACACGCAACGATGAAAAAATGGTAAAAAGAAACGAACCTTGCTATTCCCGACTGATAATGTTTCTTCTCTTTATGCGTATACGCACTGCCTCTGCTTGAATGTAGCCGCTTTACTTCCCTCCTGGCACTCTCCAAATATCGGCTGTCATGACAAATTACGAAGCCGACATCTGACCAGGTTTCCATATTCTTCTTTCTTTTCTTGTCTCGTGGAATATGTTCCCTTCGAAAGGGAAATCGAACTTTATCGTCACGGCACCGTAATATGGTTGTCTTGTGAGCGCTTCTCTCCAAGTTCAGTACCACATTGCCTGGCGCAAATTAGGTGTAATTACAACTGCTGGTAGTTTTTCTCAGGCCTTTCAACGTCTTCATTTCATCGTTTATCCTGGAGGCATCGTTTAGTTTATACACACGTGTATCAGAAATAGGAGTTTTGTCAATGCATGTTTGCTTCACAGTTTTCTCCTCCAGTCACTTATTTGATTATCGCTTTTGTTTTTTTTTTGTTTTTTTTTTCCTAGAATTCCACAGTCAAGGCGCCTAACAAGAGAAATATTAATTTCTTAGCGACGGCGACAAAGAACGACAACGGCAATATCTGTCTTCAGCATTGAGAAAGCGCAGCGTCTTAACTTCCAAACAATATTACTTTTGTTCGTGAGAGATTAAATCTAACTACTACTAAGGGCCCGACTATGAACTGTTCATTCGCACATCAAAGGCGTTTTTTATGAACTTAAGTGTGTATCAACGTAGCTTAGTATACAGCCGCACACTTTGCTTAACAGATATAGGAACTTTTTTTCATTATGCCTAGGGGTAAGTAGACCCAGAACGTTCAAAATATTTTGTTTTCAGTTGTGTTGTCGAATTACAGACATGCTGGAAGTTAGCACACCAGTACATGTTTTAGCAGGGAATATGTAGGAATATTCCTCCTCCAGGGAATATGTAGGAAGGACTCAAGTTCGCTGCTAATGATTTCTACTTCGGTCACATCTACTCACTTGTAACGAATGTGACGTAAAAGCGCTCTGCCTTCGTGCCCTTGCAGATTTAATTCTTTCTGAAGCGCGACGCTGACCCACCACGGCAGCCTATGAATTACGGTGTTCAACTGCTGACCCGAAGGTCGCGGGTTCCAAACCCGGCCGCGGCGGTCGCATTTCGATGGAGGCGAAATGTGGCCCGTGTGCTTAGATTTAGGAGCACGTTAAAGAACACCAGATGGTCGAAATTTCCGGAGTCCTCCACTGCGGCGTCTCCCATAGGCATATCGGGGTTTTGCGACGTAAAACCCCAACAGTTATCCTCACCAGGTTTGACAATTTTGAGCTAACGAGTGCAATGCATACACTGGGCGTTCACGATCACGTCTGCCAAAATTTGCAACGCTACGCGCCTCAGAAATGGGTCAAATTTCAAGGTGAACGCTGCTTGCCCTTCCTCTCGCGGGCGCGCGCTTTAGAGAATGAGGGGATGACGTACATGAGAAAATGGCCCTACGTAGATGGTAGTGCTGTGACGTCGCTCCTCTACGTAGACGACTGTGCTCTGACGTCGCCAACAGTAGCACGTGACACTGCAATAATTATTTGACGCGATATGTGTAGTTTGTGTAATTTGTTGCTTGAATAGATTAATAAAACTTGAGAGAAATAATGAGACACACAAAGGGAATGTGTGCGTCTCTCATTTTTTTTTTCGTGAATTGCATGCTGCAGCGAGATGCGGGGCTAATGTGCCTCCCTTTCCCATGCGTTCGTGTCCCCGCGGTTAGCGCATCGAGCAGACGCCAGCCCTGGAAACGAAAGTAATGTTCTGGCGCGTTCGAGCACTCACTATGCTCATTTATTCTACCGCGTCCAAGTAAACGTTAATGCGGCACTGGCTCATGATACCGCCACTCTCGTGCTCGTACAAATGTCTCAACTTTCATGCCCGTCCCGCAGAAACAGGCAGTACACCACAGAGAACGCCGACACAACGCCCACGGCCGCTACATAAAAAAAAAGGTAGCGGCCGTGCAACGCTGCTCGCGTGCTCGGGCTGGCTAGGGCACGTCATGCGCACGTGACCATGCATGCACATGACGTCTACATGCGTATGTGTCAAGTGAAGAGGGCAGAGAAGGGATTTGGCTTGCGAAGGCTACACGGGGCGAGTGGCAAGGGTTTGAAACTCGCCTCCTCTCATCATAGTTTCGCGCCGCTACGAATTATTGTTTTAGGGGCGAAGCTCCTTAAGGCGGCACCCGTTCGTCCCTCGTCGTGCTCGTAGTAGTGAGTAACAAGTCTTACCCTTTGACCTCCAAGGTGGTGCCGGTGGGAGATTTCTCCTGTGCGTTGTTGAACAATAAAAAATTCGCAGCGTGCGCGTTAACTAAAAGCCGAATTCTTCTGTCTCTGTAGAAGTGTAAGTGTTAGCTAAAAGCCGACTTCTTCTGTCTCTCATTCCCATTAGCAGCCATTGTTTACCTCCAAGGTAGTGCCTGGTGAGATTTCTCCTGTGCGTGATTAAACAATAAAAATTTTGTTCAAAACGCCGTTGATTGATGAAATAAACCAACGAAAGACGCCAGATGTTTTGTAAAAACAAAACGAAAGAACGCCAGATGTTTCTAAAGCAAAACGAAAAAGACGCCAGCTGCTTAACGAAAGACGCAAGGTGTTTTCTAAAGCAATGGTTTTCTAAACAATGAAAATTCACAGCGTACATGTAAAATTAAAGTGAGCTGCAAGTCGTCATAACTCATCGAACCTTTAGTATAAACGCGCCCGATCTCACGTCGGTGATGATGTACTGGGCAGAATTCACGGAAGATTCACGGTTTACCGATGAACCTCCGCAGCTTCGCCCACTCATCATCATTCACTCCGTGGATATGCTGTGATTTTTTTCTCAGCTCGTAATAAACCGATTTGAAAAATTTGGCACGCAACAACTTCCAGCGTCTAACTAAAATTTTCTATGTGGCCTGGTGAGGGGCCCTTTAAGCCTGACATTGTCTCTTGTCGGCAGCGAAGGTTAAGTGACCCGGTTTGTGACGTGGAACGATATTAATAGTCCTGAGAGACGCGATCAGCGCGCAGTGGGCTCCTCCAACGTTGGGACGGGCTGCATCGTAGGCTCTCTGGACGGCTCAAAGCTGATCACCGTTATTGGGGCTTCTGATGGCGAAGCACCACTTGGCTTGGTTGGCTTGATCGTTGCCCAGTAAGGAGGGGCATCGCCAGAGCATGTGCTCTAAGTTAGCTACCGCCCCGCAACGTTGGCGCCTGCTGCTAGTGTAAGTACCCGGATAAATTTTGTGAAATAAAGCTAAAATTCGGGTACAAACCCGTCTGTGAGAGACTAAATGTCAGCTGGTGTTCACATGAAGTTACTTCTATTCCATCTCACCAGCACAATTAACCCAATCGGTAAATATGATCTGCGGCAGAATGTCTGGAGTTAAATTAATTTTGTTCGAGCAGTGAGAAGGCACGGTCTCAGTCTTCAGTTTTCTTTTGAAACGTGCATGTACGGTGCAACCAATAACGTGGCAGTACGTAGCAGACGCGCACTGTTGGAAAAAAAAACTGATTCTGTTTTGTGATGTCTTTGTCATCGCTGAATCGCTTTTCTGCGAGTGCAGCAAGTAAGACGCATTCGATGGACAGAACAAAATACCTGTTCCCAGTGTAGGCTTTATTGCCCCAATTATTTCAATTTTTAATGCAGTATTATTAAAGGAGAATCGACAACCACCCGTTTGTAGCACGTAACCACAAGGAAATCCATATGGATTTCTCATATGGGAAAGCTTCTTAGTTGAAGAAAAATTCGTAGTTGTCCAGGAATCGAACCCGGGACCAACACCTTTCCTGGGTGGTCGCTTTACCAATCGAGCTAACCAAGATGCTAGCAGGATTCCGCAGAACTCATTTGCAATATGAGCGCATTATAACCGAAGTTCTTATTTTGATCACGATGTTACATGCTTCAAGCCAGATCAGCTATGGTACACGATTATATATTTCGACTCGGTAATATTTCCAGCTTGAAAAAATTGTCACGATAAACATACTTGGTGGTAGGTTTCCTTTATATGCATTAACAAACGTCTCTTTCTACGATTTGCTTGTGGTTTCTTCGGTGTAATATTTGTTATTAGACGGTGGATCCAGACGTAGAAATAGAGCGAGTGAGAAGATGTAGCCGCTGACCTACTTTTAATCCAGACTGGACTGCGGCGTAAGTGACTCATGAGATAGTCCTTCAAGGGACACTAAAGAGCAAAACGATTTTTCTCGCATTAGTAAAGTAGTCTTCCACGATACCAAAAACACCACGCTTTCTGTGCGAAGACGCTTAATAAGCGAGAAAACGCGCAAAAAGAAAATACAGGTGGCGACGCCACCTCGGAATTCCCGCACCATTTGCCGTGACGTCACATATTTTTGACGGCGCCTGCTTGGGCCTACGTAGTTCCTAATCGGTTAAATCGAAGTACATTGTCCTCTGAGGGGGCCAGAGACTTGACATAACGAGTTTGTGGAAATTTCGTCGAGCCAGTGGCGCCAAAATACGTTAAATGCTCTTTGAAGTTTTTTACGTCACGAATTACAAAGTTCGGCGCGAAATTTAAAAACAAAACTTTTAACTTGGTTTTCTCCTCTAATAATAAACCTATGGAGGTGAAATAAACTACACAAGAGTTCTCCGAGCACACTTTATCAATCTAAACCAATCCATTGTTTCTCTTTAGTGTCCCTTTCAGGAAGCTCGGAAGCAAAGGGATGATGGTATGAATATTCCTGTTTTTTTTTTGTGTGTGTGTGTGTGCTTAATTTCAATGTGATTTTTGTTTTCTTTGAGATTTCCTTTGTTCGTATTTTTGTTTCTTTTTATTTATTTGTTTGCTTACGTTCACCGTGTTCTACGGACCTCCTTTAAAAAAGCTTGCGGTGGGAGAGATAACTTCTAACTGCGCTGTTTGTAATCTTGCCTCTAGTTGGATCATCACATGATGTGCACGCCTATATTGCTTATTTTATGTCAGTAAATTTTAATGGATGCGTCTACACTTTTCTTTTCCTAGTGTCGGTCAGGAAAATGCCTGTTTTTATGTTGGGTCATGATGACTCTCTTTTTACAGTTTCGTAAACTGTCACAAAATATTTATTTGACAACCCGTAATACTCGTTTCTCTGATTGTATTCCTTTTATTTAATTATTTTTACTGTGTTTTCTCAGTGACCACAACATTTTAACGCGTGAGCTACAAAATATTTGACGAAACAATTTCTCTGAAGGATTTCTCTTCGTCTCATCTTTTTTGTACTAAGCTTACAGCCTTTTCTCACGGTCGTTGTATGCATTAGAAAGCTGTGAAAGCTTACTTCGAACAATAACATCCCCTGAGTTACTTGATGGCAGATTTCAATGCTTCAATTCCCAAGCTAAACGTTATCAAACTCGATATTTAGCGGTTCAAGAGCAGCTATTATTTTACCGTTAGTGCAACTGGTTTGGTACAAAGTTAATGAAAACTAACAGACACTCAAGCCAAGGAAGTTATGGGGAATGTTATTTGTTGTAATTATGATATAACTGTCAAGAAATAAGGTGGACGAAAATACAACTTGCCGCCGGCGGGGACCGAACCTGCCAGCATCACGCTTTGCGTGGCTTATAATGTGGGCCTTGTGTTTTGTTCTGCATTGCACTGCGTATCACTTAGATCGCCTGTCTTGCTGCGCGCTTTAGATGAGGACGCGATCAACGAAATAGGTATAAAGGTTATGCTTATTCAATTTCACTGACAAGCAGCGCTATTGCCGAACTTATGGCGGCAATTCAAACGTGGTTAGACTATTCTTCAGTGAACAACGTCATCTTCCGTCATGACAAACCGCTGATGTGGATGATCCGAAAAAATGCAGAATTTTAGGGGACGACAGAAACTGGAAAGGATGAAAAAAACATGGTTGATCCCTCCGTCATAGGAATCGGAATAACACGAAAGTAAACCGTGCCCTTACAGAAGTAACTGAATGCTTCCTGTACATCGACATAAGAGAGTTTGCACAATGTATATTGATGTCTGGCAGCTAATGGCACCGTTTAACGTGTATGCGCCCACTTTTACATCTCCATCCCGACGACTAACGTCCATGTTAGTCGATTAAACAAACCCTTGTGGTAGCTGTAGTAGTTAACGGTGAAAGCGTAATCAGAGAACCAGGTGTGATAGCCAGAAGAGCGTCGTACATTGGACGCAGAACTTGGTCGCCATCCCGCGGCATGTTAAAATGTGATAGAACCACGGCCGTGCTTGAACACCACGGTCGCATTAGAGGGAAACGCAAAGCGCGTCGTGCCGCTTCGGTAGCCCGGCCAAGATTTTTCTCGGGGCGAGCGCGTGAGCGTGGAACGCGGTGTTACAGCCAGGTGAGGCAGGCGTGCGTCGCAGAGCTATTTTTTGGTTTGTATTAGCGTGATGCTATGAGCGAGGCCGACCAATACCTTCGTTGGGCCGACGCTTTCACTACGCTTTAGTGTGCCTCGATGTGTGCGCCCCCCTTAGGGTGTTGCCATTCTTTGAAGGGGCTGATGCCGCCACGACGCCATTTTTTGCCCCGCGTCTCGTGCCTCTCAGCGCAGCTGCCGTAGAGGGGTGAGACGCCGGTAAGAAGCCGTGGGCTAAAATATGGCAGCCGCGCCGCAGTAGACGCCGCAGATGTCCTCACCCTGGACAAAACGTGCAACAAAACGCGCATCAAGGCACCCTACTACGCTTGGGCAAAGTTCGCCACCTCGCGGTGTGTTAAGGCATTGACAAAATTCAACTAACTTCTATTGAAAACGCGCCGAACGGGACGGACGCGTAACGCGTTGCAGGTGCTAGTCGCAGAGGCCGCAGCAATGACAAATTACTTTACCTTACCACTCCCAGAGGTCAACACCACCTAACCGACCGGGAGAGTGATAGATATAAAAGCGCGTTTGTAAAGCCTCCAGAGTCTGTGACTGTGACCGTGGCGCAGTTTAATAAAGAAAAAAAAAAAAAGACCGTGGCGCAGTGGATAGCGTGCCCGGCAACTGTTGTTGCGGACCGAGCGGTCGTGGGTTCGATGCCCGTTGACGGTACCTTTTTTTTCTTTACCATCTGATCGTGTATATTTTTTCGACGTCATTTCCGTGACGGAAATACGTCATTGAAGCCTTGGTGGAACGCGGCATAAAACACTTTGGGGTTAAAATCCTAGAGAAGGAATGTCTCCGGAGCCTGCTTTTCGGCAAATGGCCTTGTCCTCAGATAAGACTACCTCAGACAAGAAGACAAGGTCACTTGCGGAAACGTTGCTTCTAGCGATACCCCATGTAGAATTTTGCAATGTGGACAATGGTGATTCAATGTCGCAGGTCCGTGCTATGTTCTAATAAAGAACACTAACAGCAACAAGTCAGCTTCATGCTGTAGCATTCGTGATAAACGACATTTTTAAGAAATTATCCGTCCGGTACTACATAATAGGGGTCCAACAAAAATGTAAATGTAGAGATCTCCTGGTTGAATCAATACGATTCGGAGTTTGTTACAAGTAGCAGGCCACTACTTATGTCTAGACAGGAGCATAATGCCATTAAAGTGGTGATCGGAAACAGCGTTCGAACAACGAAACTACTATAACTGGTTAATGCATTTGGCTAGGCTAGTTGGTAACGATTTAATGAATCCATAATACTAGCGAACACACACTACAGACTACACTACACTACAGACATGTGTCGTTCTTTGTATTCTCTAACGTGCGCTGATAATAATATGTATTCACTAAACCTATAACTTGGCACGGAGGCCCAGCGCAGCGTAGCCGCATCGCCACATTCCTAATGTACTACAAGTTTGCCGCAGTGCTGTGCGTGCCAGTGCCCTCAATGTTCTATCTGACGTTAAGCACAATGAATTACCCTGCAAAGCCGTATAATTCACACTCGCTTCCTGCCTGCCAGAATGACCACTGGGCACTGGCTCTCTAGTTCTCCCAGCATACCTCGACCTCCAGCGGGAAAGCTACCGGCGATTGGCTATTCGACTGCACCGCAATCACGGGTCCGAAATGATTGGGAGACTGGGATTCCAAGCATTGGCGCTAGTAATTGAAGCTTACTGAAACTGCGTGAGTCGTTCCTCGCACAGCCGGAGAATTCGAGCCTGCCGCGTAGGCTATTTGGGGAGAAGTTCACATTGCGAGCGCGGGAATCGCTTTCCGCAACACTATTTGCAAGCGAGCGCCGGGACTTCAGCGTTGGAATGTCGGCAACTGCCGTACTGGCAACTTACACTACGCGTTTGTATAAGCGTGTTTATTTATTCGTGAGATCTCGTTCGTTTCTATACCTCTACCGCGAACTCGCGTGAACCGAATGAGATATTTTTGTGTGTGTATGTGCGCGTGTCTGTGAATGCGTGGTCACGAGAGGTGTCTATTACAGGTACATTCGTACTGATGCCTTACAACTGTTTCACGCAAAGATCATGGACCGTCATATGTCGCACCTTCATTGCTTGTTTTTAGTAGTACAAGCAATCAGTGACACTCTTGTATCCCTCTCAAGCACTTCCGGTCGAGCACTTACTTCCGGTTTCCCGAATGTTCAGAGCATTTGTTTTAAAAAACACAACTGGTACGAAATCGATGGTTCTGATTTAAGTTAACAGTTATCTTGGATACATAAGTTTACTTAAGATAAGGTCCAGTTACCTGTCAGGATAATTAATGAAAATTAATTGATTGAGTTCATAGAAAGAGCAGATGGTTTTCCTGTAAGCAGCTGAGATCGTTGCGGCACCTGGTGGAGCAGATCTCAAAGACGAGCCTCTTTCAACGTGGCTTCTGAGATCCGCTTCGGCAGTGCGACGAAACACGAAGTTAACTCAAGGAATACACCAGGGCACACGAACGCCGACGTGCGAGTACCACTACCAGACACCTAAGTCAAGGATTATGGTAGCCTACAGTTTTCATTTCAATACGTTTTGCTGTTTTATTCTGAAATGCTAGGTGTGGGTATAACTATTATTATTTAACTCACGGTCACGTTTTTTTTTCTTCAGGTGCGATTTGTCACTGGCCGGCCGCCTGCGCTACTGATGAGTTCAGCATGACAGTTAGCCGAGATATTCTCTCGAGAACAGTTCTAGAGTAAGTGCTTTTTGTGAAACTGAACGATGATATGTATAATGCATTTTTTTTTCTATGAAGATATTTTGCCAAAAAATAATGTGCTCCTTCTAGTTTGCGTTATTGTTGTGCATCCAATGACGGTGTTTGTAGTTTCATCTGCTTGGTCTTGGACTTACTAACGGGTAGAATCATGAAACGTGGAATAAACAAAGACCGAGCGATATCTGTAGGCAATGATAAACAACAATCTTTCTGGCGTGCGCGTGCTTCTCTACCTTCCGTAGAGTAGCAGAGGAGTTACCAACACACCCCTGAACAAATATCCAATGTCATGTGCCTAAAGGTCAGTGCTTGCAGCTTTCCATCTTAGTTCTTCATAACAAAATAGCAGGGCCGGACAACACGTCATGGCAGGACTGCTTCCAGAGCGAGCATGTGCTGGGCAGTATCAACGACGACAGCCTTAGGAGCGAGCACCTCGTAGCCGAAAATCACACAATCCGTCATCACGCTGTTTCCAAACACCCCGCGAAATTGCTTGTATTGTGTAGCAGAGACCAGCTTTGTAAGTAATCTGGCGAAACCCCACGAAGCTGGCAGCAGTTCACTGCGGCTTTGTCAACAGAAAAAGAAGGCATTAAGAAAACAAGGGCACCGATCTTAAATCGGTTCTGAAACGGTACTTCTTCGCCTACTTCATTGGTCAGAATCTGTGAGAGTCTGTCCAATCAGGTAGCGACGAGATGACGGCTCACCTTGTGAACCAGTATATATCTTACTCTAGTTTCTTGTTAAATGTGATGCAAAAATCTGCATCCATATTCGGCTAAAGCCCACCTGTCAAATTATTCCTAATGCAGGTTTTATAGCAATCTGTGTGTCCGCATGAGTTATGCTTTTGTATTGTGAGTTCAATGATGAAAGTTAATATTGTCTTGGCTGAAACGCTATATACAAATTTTATAGATATGGGAATCTTTTTTTAAGGCTTAAGAGTAAGCAAGGAGGCCGTAGATGAAAGCTTTTTCAGGATTCTCTATTTCCCCAAGAACAAGATTACCACTTTTATTTTACCTGCAGCAAACCTCTTCAAATTCGACGCATTGTTTGCCAAGAAAAACAACTTATCCGATCTCGCGTATTTATTTACGTAAGATCGCCTGAACACAATTTCCTCTCAACTAAATACAATGCCTATACACCGAGTGGCTAAACAGAACAAAAGCTACAGTCATTGGCTAGAAAAAATACTTGGTTATCGAAGGGCAAAGGGTTCAAAAGCACAAATACAGAAGACCGGCTCGACCTCAGCAGAGCTATCATCTCTTAACGCGACTTATAAGGAAAGCAAAGCGAATGCACTACGCTCGAACTGCTCCGCGTTGGAAACAGGGTGGCGAAAAGAAAAACAAAATACAACGCCACCGTCGCGCGAAAGAAACGACAACTTCCGCGGAGATTACGAACGACCGTTTGCAATGCGCGCTCTGATGGCCCGTACTTAGCCTCGGAGGAGCGGCTGACGAGGCAGTAGCTACTGTTCGCGAAGAACAGATTCCCGAGCGTAAGTGCATCCCTGCGCATTTCTACAGAATAACGAATGCGAGCACTGAGAAGAAGCTGTCGCCGAGGAGCATCGAACCGACGAAAGAAGGCGAGATAAGAAAGAGAATCAAAACATTGAAACATAAAAATAGGAGAAACTGGGTAAAAGTGCTGAGTTCGTGAATACGTGGGGAACGGTGACAAGGAGAAGGGTTGAAAGAGGAGGAGAGGCCAGTGCCGATTGGAACGCGTCTCCATCCCAGCCGTAAGCTTAGACAGCTCAACAGAGCGTGGCGTGGTGCGGATGTCACGAACCACGACTCGACGCTCGACTGCGGAATAATCGACCTGTCTTTCAACGTATCCTCTTTTTGTTTAGCGTTTTTTTTTTTTTGTCTTACGCGAGGACTGCTTCATGTGGGGTCAAGTAACAGTTGGGGTTAATTCTTCTTTCGTCTTTCTTTTCATAAATGAAATGTTTGCGCTTGAACAAGGCGCCAGCGTCTCTTCGGCACACAAAGATTTAGTGTTTTGCACATATGCGCTGCTAATTTATACGTAATTATGATAATTTTGCAGATCTAACAGGGAAGTAAAACATGCCATGCATTTATCCCATGCGCCTATCAAAAGCTAGATATCTGCACGTGTGCATAAAATGCACTCATGTTGGTACTTGTAACTATCACAAACTATCGCTCACGAAAATATCTGATTTGCGTTAGTCTTCTTTCTCTTGCATTGTTCGACGAAGAGATAAGCGTTTTGAATGACTTAGTGTGATTTTTATTGACGTAATTGTCACTGATGTACGCGAGTCTATTTAGGCAATGCAGAAAAGGTTGGTCTTCCTCAAATACAGTGGCGTAGCCAGAGGGTGGCACACCGGCCACGTGCCCCTCCCGAAATTTCTACCAAGGGACACAGAGCGCAAAATGACACTCGCCCACACTTGCCTGCACGGCCCCCACCGAAATTAAATTCTGCCTACGCCTCTGCTCAAATAAACGATAAGTTGGATACCGAAGCTTCTTCTGTGACATTTCTTTATTGGTGTCCTTGTTTACGTCACATCGTTTCATCCTGAGTTCTATATATAACCAACTAGCCCTCATCAAGTTGTCAGTCATGGCAGGAGGTGTTTGTCAAGAATTCAGCGCCCGTCCTGTCTACATGTCGTTTATTTTTCCGTCTTTTTGAGCGCCGTCCTGCCTATATTTACCTAAGAAGCCAACTATAGCTTTCATCAAAGGTTTATTGCAGCAGGGTTCTAGGGGCATCTTGCGGATGGCAGTCGAGTCCACGTTCTCAACTCATTCTTTCTGTGAATCCTCCGGCGTCAAATTGGCTTAAAGGATCACGCTGCCCATTTCTTTAGTCGTCAAAACAAGAACAGAAGATGGCCGGAGAGTAAGTCACTAAACTGCTCAGCTCTAACACTCTATTTTAAACAACGCCTAAATCGCTGCTGGGGCCAGCGAAAAGCTCAGTTAATAGGTTTAATCGTTTCTTCAGCGATCCGAGTTACAAATAATTGGAGGCCATGCTGCGCATTAAAATTGCTTTAGGTGCAGCATCGTCTGCTATGAATGTAAGTGGTCCGGGCAGACAATATTCGCAACTCTAACCAAAACTCTGACGTTCGTATGCTAGGCTAACTGGCTTTCGCGGCTCAATTCTCGCGATTATCGGTTACTAGGAAGCAGAAACATTCCACCTGTATAACAGAGTCGGCATTTTTTATGCCTTTCTGACTTCAATTTCCGTTTCCACCTCTACCGATGGTGCCAGTATCGGCCGCAGGAATCCCAAAGCAGGCTGAAAAACGTCCTGAAGAAGCTCCTTGTGCACCAGATGTCTAAACTAGGCACGAAATGCCTTTCCAAGAAAGTCTCTCTGCCGTCAGGGATAACCAGATGGCTACAGCAGAACGAAAAGCCGAGCTGTTCGACAACTCAAGCGCAGAGGTAGCCAACGCGGCAAATCAGTCCGGTGCAGGCCAGTGACAGTGCAGAAATCTACGAGGCCTGGACCACTCTTCTTCAGCTGCAATATTTCCTTTCCGAGAAGCCGTATAGAAGGACAGCTTCGCAGCCTCGTCCTACGGGCATGTACATGAGTAGACTAGAGTAGAACCATGAACTTGTGGCACACATCTACACCGAGGGATTTGCCGAGTACGAGGTAGATTTAAGGAAAACTTTAATATATATTATGTTATATTTTGACGATATAAACAAGAAGAAATAAAAATTTAAGAAAACTTGAAGATATTAGGAATAGATAAATAGAAAATGTGGATATCAATAATGAACCGAAGAATTTCCAATAAAAAAACTAAATCTGGAAGAAAACAAAATAAGGTGCAAACATTGAATCTATAGCCTAAATCTCCTCGACCTTCAAAGAAACTCCTGCAAGGTGTCGGCAACTTTCCCGTCGTTGTGTCCAAGGGACGAAGCCCCCAGGGTTGCCACTGACTTTCGAGTAAATGTCGCCAAACGACGAGCAAAAAGTCGCCAAAAGTCGCCATTCTTTTACAAATTTCGCCAAAAAAGTCGCCATTTTGGATATGTGCGGCATACCCAGTAATAAAAATTTCCACTCACGCATAGCACCGTAGAATACAGTACCATCCATGACCCTTATATTATAGTGACGTTTCTCAATGCCAGTCATATCGCCCGCTTCACCATGGGAGTGCATGGTGCTGCTTCTCCGACTAGCCGCAAGATGTGCGTGGTGGCGCAAGGGTGAATGAATGAAACGCTCATGATATCCTTCCATCCCTGTCCGCCGGTTTCAAAGGTAAAAGTGTGGTAAACCTTGGGCGAAAACCGTGAAAGCGTTGTTTGTAGACAGCTTTATGTACCGTTATATGAATTAAAAGAATTAAAAGGTTTATTGAAGATAACACGACAGAATTCTTACAGGAACCGATAATTAGTGAGTCTTACACCTATTCAGTGTGAACTAATATGATACCGGACGCCACCGACCCCTTCTTATAGTCACTTATATCTACACGCGTAAATCCAATGCATTATAAATGAACAGGTAGACAATGTAAAATGTTATATAGCAATTGTTGTCTTTGTACACGCTCACCAAGAACAGTGTAAAATGCCTGAATAAATATTTTTTATCGCACAAATAGCCGCGTATCCGCCTCTCTTCGCTATTCCAAAACAGTCTTTAAGAGCTGAATTGGGGGTACTGCAACAGTGAATAACTCGCCAAGCTATTCAGAACAGTTGGAGTTTTGGCGGAAAAAAACGTCGGACCACACGGCCAACTCGTCGTCTAGCCGCTTCAGAAGCGAAACTTTAGAGAAGCTGAAAGCACCGAAAGCCATTAACTTATAGTCAAACACCACCACCTTGCGGTACGCAAGGAAGTACTCCGACTTACATTTTACTAGGATGTCACTGGGGGACGTTCCAGTACCTCCTGTGTCTAGATGAATTGAGGAGCTCACACGAGTTACAGGACGGACATACAGAATGACGCGTAATGTGCACATTCTACTCGTTAGTCTAAAACCAAGAAAAATACAGAGAATGTTGCCGCTCATTCGGTGGAAAGACACTGAGCTTAGGATGCATAACTCAGTGGAGACCTAAGCCGAAAATCGCCAAAAATTCGCCATGTCGCCATTTATAATTTTTTGTCGCCACGGGCCTCTAAAATTCGCCAATTTGGCGAAAAGTAGCCACCAATGGCAACCCTGGAAGCCCCCAAAGACATTTTTCCATTACATAAAACTTTTCGCAGCTTTCGGATTTCCACACAACTGATTTGCCGTAAATTAAATACACGCTATAACAAAAACAAATTACGACAGGAATAAACAAAAAATAAAACACTTACAATGACTACCGCAGAAACCAACGAATACGGTGTGTAAACATGTGGCAACGGCCATGGACGCAACAAGATAAAGAATATAAATTACGTTGTGCCCTTTCGTGTTCCCTGGATTACGTGTTGCGTGACTCCAGATGAAGCAATATGTTGGCAGTCAGCGCATTGTCTTGTCTCTGTCAGTCCACCCTGTTCGCCATAAGAACTAGCCACGACCAAACGCTGCTACTGCAGCGGTCATGTCCAAAAACACCATCTCAGGGGCCCGGAAAAGTTTATTGCACGCAAACACTCGCGAGTAGACCCCGTCCATTAATATCTTGCCAGCACACCATATATCCCTAGTTCCCTGCACCGTCCCTAATTTTTCTTCCCTTGTGCCCGTGCAACAGTGGTGATGTTTCTGCCTGCTCTTTCCCTGTTCACAGCCTTTATTGGACGAGGCAGCCAAAAAGAGTGACTGCGCTAACCAAAATTAACGAATCCATGCTGTCTTTCGTATTATCTTTGGTTTTTCTTCTATTATTTTCTGTCTCTCTATCTTTTAGAGGGTTCTATTTACCTTAGGCCTCATGCGGTGTTTCCTCTGAGCTCGTCTGAGCTTGACCAGGACGTATGTCTCCTGTAGGTTTGGTCACGAGGTACTGGAAAAGGTATATGAATCTAGACTTACGTGTCCCCAGTAAGCCTTAGCTGTACGGCTAGACCATAGACTGCACTGGCTCATACAGACCGTCCGCTGCCTTCATTAGTAGACCTTTACTGCAGCTGCCGTCTTCTCTTATTTCTTCGTGAAATCTTACGCAATACCAGATTCCGACACATGCTATTGCACTCACTACCTGCTGCGAAATCAGCCAGGACAAAAGCCTATCGACCATCTAGAAAATATTGCCGCGTGATGGCGCCTCACTCGCCGATAGGGGTGTGACTAGTGAACGTAAATATATCTACACGTCTGGGGTCATCTACGCTCTAATATAAGCCCACTGCCAAGAGCAGCAGCCCCGCCAAACGAGTGATACGAGTCTCTTGAGTGATGCAGCTCATTTTGTGTGCTGTAGTTGGAAGCTGTAGGTTGCAGTGGTCCCCGTTTGACATTTGGTCGCTGCTCTCTCAGGTGCGTATTTCTTTAACATTTTATACGGAATGGGTCCTAAGGCTACTATAAATAAAGGTATAGGACACGCGGACTTCCTTCATTTGGTTTACTTCTATTACGACATAAGGTAACGTCGAAGTTTTTCTAACCATCAGTGAAAATATACACCTAACTCGAGCTTTACTCGTTAACTTGTATGCATGTTGTATTCAGCCACGTGTCACGGTTTGCTCGCGTGAATTTTATTCCGATTGGCGCCCCCCACGCGTGAGAAAGTCCTATATGATGTGCATTTAAAGCAAGAAGCGTAGGGTTTCCGTAAGATACAAAAAATGCTCACCTGTGAAAAAACATATACCTTTTTTTAGCTCTGCCTACCAGCTAAACAGCGTTTAGCGTATCGTGGACGAAACCAGTTCAACACTCAATACACCGCAACGTCTAGCTTTCTGAACGGACGACAAACACATTCGTACCAACTTTGATTTTCCTCTAAAAATGACGCTAGAAACAAGAAAGCGATCTGACAAAGCCCGTCAACTGTCAATTATTTAGTGTGAATCGGTACTTGTGTTCACCTGAATTCACCTAATTCCTCATTTCGCCCACTTGTTTCAAATAATGGCAGCCTAAGCTTGTCGGTTACGGCGACACTGCACCTCAAGACAGCAAGAACGCTTCGGGCTGCGATCGATGATGTGGCATTAACATTGCCACATCATCAAAGACGACGCACCTATTACCGTAATGAGGGGCAGCCTGATAGGACCTCGCCTGTGGTCGGCAAGAACAAGGCATCGGTCCTCGCTACCCTGTATCACAAACTTGCGCTTCATGTTCGACGTTCCCATCAAGCTCGTTAGCATTGAGTAGAGTGCATCGACGTCCCGTTTCCCCAGCTCGCCTTAGGTAAACAAGCTGGTCAAAGCTTACCGTTCGATGACCTTAAAAGGCACTCCATGGTTCTTCTTGCGCATCAGAGACAGTTGTACAGATGGCGCCGCAAATCTGTGCAGTAACTTTATAACGAGCGAGTTTGTATTCTTGAGGTTTGTTCAGCAAGTTTAACTACGCCGTAACCACGCTCTTTGTGGGCTCGTTTGTATGGTGGAATTACATTACTTGTGCTATTACTCTTTTAATCCACGGTGGGATGGAAGCGGAGCATGCTTTTATGTGGAGGCAAAGAACTTCTTACTCAAGCTGCAGTGACGTACCTATTCGCCAATATGCTAAGCTTTGAACAAAGTTTTCAGTAACTTTCTTCGCTCTTTCCTTTTACTACGAATAGCATTCTTTGGCTAGCAGACCAAGTTTTTCGTCGCTTATCGAGCAGCCTTCGTCCAAGCCTGCCCATAACATCTATCCATATCGAAAAATAGCTCTCCGTCACTCGCCTGGGTGTCGCACCGCGTTCCCCCGCTCGCCCTGTGAGAATTAACGGGCTAGACGGAAGGCACGACGCTCGTCGCGTTTCTCTTCACGTTTCACGACGCTTTGACGAAGTTCATATCGAATATCAGTGTTTATTATGTGCTTTTCGATGCCATCTTTGCGTGGGATTCACCGTATGCGGTGTCCAGGTATATGGTTAAATCACGATTATGGGCGTTAGTCGTCGGTACGGAGATGTGCCACTAAGCGTCAACGTGGGTGCGTCCACATCAAGCGGTGCTATATCCGCCAAACAACAATAGGCATTCTACAAGCTGTCATATACCAATGCACCATAAACATTAAACTACTTCTGTGACGACACGTTTCACTTTCGTGTTATACCGATTCCTATGACGGAGGGATCAGCCATCTTTTTTTTTCCTTCTGGTGGTTGTTCGGTGTCTAGTTTGTGCAAAGAAATGTACCAACTAGCCCAGCAACGAGTTCTGCTAACCGATGGGGAGCGAACAAATCAATGACGCGCTGTTTTCACGCTCAGTATGTACTAATTGGCCCGCCTATGATCAGTGTTGCAATCAAAGACGCCGTCACCACTGTACTCATTTCTCAATACGACCCTCACACTGCTCGCGATATACTGGAGCATCAACGTAAGACAAGACAGCGGTATGCCCCTCCGCACAAATCACTTAAAGTAGACGAAGCGCGCAGCCTTCGACAAATTCAGGTTAACACCTATCCACATTTGGAAAGGTTTCATCATATAAACCCCAATGTATATCCGAACCAATGTCCGTGGTGCGAGTCGCGACCGACGCTGCAGCACGTCACATGGGAATGCCAGAGCAAACCTATGGAGGCACAGTCGCCTCTGATACTCACGATGCTGGGGGAGCCTTGGGAGGCCGTCCTCGCCCGAACTGACCTGAAGACCCAAAGGGGTCTCCTGGATCAAGCCGGTCGAGCAGCGGCGGCCACTGGTGTCCTGGAATGGGGAACCCACCCTTGAAATTTCCCCTCCTTTTATTTTTATTTATTTTTCATTCTTATTCTCATTAATAAACGTTGTATCCTCCTCCTCCTCCTCTGCCCCTACTGCACAACACCGGCGTGCCGTCAGCGTAGCTTGCACTACACGACGATGAGGGCCAGGGGGATCCTTTCCTGGCAATCTACTTTTATGCCGCCGTCTCTGCCCCAATAAAACTATCTTTACGATTGCGCGATAAATGTAATGTGGTTTTCGAAAATCAACTGATATCCAGTGATCCTCGGCGGGATGTGCAGTAGTGGTTTATTTTGGAAATCACGCCTATTATTGCTGCACAATAGGGATCACGGCGCAGCGTCAGGGGAAAGGGAAGCGGGAAATAAAGAGGATAGCAGAAGAAGAGGAGGAAGAACAGATAAGGTCTCGTCCCTTCGTGGGTGAGTCCGATGGTGAAGGGGAGACCAGCAAGTTGCGAGCGCTCAACGGTTGGCAGCAATCCCGTTCGCCTCCACAATCTCCTGGAGAGCCCGGAGGTTGGGAGGTGAAGAGAACAGCAGTTTGTTTGCGGTCTTAGCAGGGAGTCCCTGTTGCCTGTAGGAATGTAGGAAGTGGTGAGCCTTGAGAGTTCCTGCGCCAGCGCTGGGCAGGCACAGAAAAGGCGCTCAAGGTTCTCTGGGTTGCCGTGACGGGAGAGCGTCCCTTGGCGTACAAGCGCGCCGCTGTTCACACACAGCCCGAGCGGGAAGCGAAGGAGCGTTGCGCACTCCCGCTTACTAATGCCACCCTCTGGTAGAGGCTTGGAACCCTTGCCGTTGGTCACTCTGGCATCCGAGTGGACGGTTATGAGCAGCTGTTTCAAGCGCTGCCTCGGAAAATCAGTAGCCGCAACTGCCCGTGTCACCGGCACGCCAGGGTAATGGGCGGTTGTGGCGAGGGTGTCCGCTTGCTCGTTTCGGGGCCGCGACGGTTGTCTAATAATCTGCAGTGCGCTCTCTCCACGAGGCATTAAGCTAGAAAAAAGTTTTCGCAATTCACTTTGTCTTAAGTTAGAGTGGTGTGCTGTGAATACAATTCCTGTTTTATATAATACAATTTATGCTCTGGTAGGAGTGAAATCATTTCTGCTTTTTGTCTTTGTTAATTATTCCATATATTTATGTATATGAAAAAAGGAAATTGCGGTCGCAATTTCTTGAATTGAGGTAGCATTAGTGACCACATTAGTGAGTGAGTGAGTGAGTGAGTGAGTGAGTGAGTGAGTGAGTGAGTGAGTGAGTGAGTGAGTGAGTGAGTGAGTGAGTGAGTGAGTGAGTGAGTGAGTGAGTGAGTGAGTGAGTGAGTGAGTGAGTGAGTGAGTGAGTGAGTGAGTGAGTGAGTGAGTGAGTGAGTGAGTGAGTGAGTGAGTGAGTGAGTGAGTGAGTGAGTGAGTGAGTGAGTGAGTGAGTGAGTGAGTGAGTGAGTGAGTGAGCGAGCGAGCGAGCGAGCGAGCGAGCGACTAGAAGTACAAATATATTTAAACATTGCCAACAGTAGCTTAACCACGTGAGCGCGCAGCAAAAAAAAAACGCGGAATGTAGCTGGTAGCAACTTCAGCACACTTGTATGACGGCGCGCCAACCCGCTGCATCCTTTTTGTGTCTCTCGCGCCTGCTCTCATTCATATGTTCTTCTGTCTGTGAAAGTGTCACCACGGTGCTATGCTAGCTTACTTCATGACTGCTATAAAAGGTTCTTTACCTTGCCTATTTAAGATGTGCTCATCTCAAGGGTACACTAGAACGTAGTAGTTCGGACCTTCTATCAATATCTTATATTGAGACAGAGTTAGCCGCTCCTCTCTCTTTCTCTCTCTCTCTCCCTGAAGTGCTTCTAGTCCCTTTTAACACCCTTATCACTCCTTCAAAGTGTTTCACTCAGAAGAACCAGCTCCACATTAAACTCATGCGAAAAGAGCTATACAAATGCGTTCTCTTTGACAACCTTTTTAGAGATACGTGGTCCTCGGCGCAGAAAAATACTCGCATTTCACAGGTCCACGCCGAGAACTGCTTTTCGAGCGCTAGCCGACAGGAAACTGAGAAAGCATTCACAACAGAGCAGAAAATTGCTTCTCCACATTACCTCCAGTTAGTTTACGACGCCGACATAAACCTGGCGGTACAAGATAAGTAAAGATGAAGAAAAAATTGTGAGATGATGTATGCTTCTAGCTACCCGCCACGGTGGGCTAGTGGTTATGGTGCTGGATTGCTGATCCGAAGGTCGTAGGATCGAATTCCCGCATGTGTACTTAGATTTAGGCGCACGTTAAAGACCCCCAGTCGGTCGAAATTTCCGGAGCCCTCCGCTATACGGCGTCCCTCATAATCATATCGTGGTACTGGAACGTTAAACCGCAACAATTATTAATTACGTATGCTTCAAACTTTCTTTACTTGAACTTGAAATTGGCATGTGAGTTATAACGAACTACTGCAGCCTCGGGTAGACGCCTTATCGTGCGCCTATTGACGTAATTCAGTGAAAAGTATGCAAAAAACCTTGATTGCAGCGTAACGTGTGAATGCAACTTCTGCCTCCTGTCTTGCAGTACGAAGCTGCAAGAGGGAGCTAGCGAAGTGAACAATGCACAGGTATATGTAAAAAAAAAAACATGACTCGGCTTATCTTTCCCACGCATGTGCGTACCTCATCGATTCGTAAAATTGCCTCCGTTTCACTTCGCTGTCTTTCTAAGCAAGGTTTCGAAACCATCAAACCTTTTGCATATACTTGCGCCCGTCAACGCAAACAGGGCAAGCGGATCAAGCTCATCATCCCGCGCACACCGTTGATCTTTTTTTTTTTCTCTTATTCTTCTCCCGCAAACTTGCAGCCATCTCAATTTCGAAATCTCGGGACCGCTTGCTGCAAGAGCGACTCCAAAAATTAGTTCTTTACCTTCAGCCCGCCATTCTTGCTCAAATTGTTCTGCTTACATACGCGCCTACGGGTTCTCTCTTTTCCTTATATCGAGGCTTGTGAGGTTCAAGGCTAAGCGGAGATGAAATTGTGTGCGCACTGAGTTTTTCAGACATTGCGTATGACTATCTCGGTGTATATATTTGCCTCTTCCCGTGACAAGCAGCCTAGGTACTTTGTGACAGGAATGATGGGACACGGTTTAAACAGTCTATTCCTTGACATTTCAATGATTCTGCGCACGACAGCAGCCTGCGTGCTTCTGCATCTCATCCTCCACTTATTCTTCCGTCGGAAAACGAGAGCCGTAAAGATAATTTTTAGCATTCCTTCACGCATCGCTTCCATTTCAATCTTCGGGCGCGTGATAGCGTGATAAAAATGAGAACGACACGTGAGGCAAGCTTACGAAGTGAGGCGGCCGCCAGAATCTTCTCGCGAATGTCGCTGTGAAGATAATGAAGAATACTTACTGCGTTTTGTTCATGTAGAAAGAAAGAGAGAGAGAAACTTTAAAAGCAGAAAGCGAAATGTCGGCTTGAGTGGTTATCACTCTCACCTGCTACTTAAAGTACAGTCCGCGGATCAGCCTCCTTAGGCCCTGAGTAGAGGAACAGAAGTGGAATGCTGCTGTGGTCACCATGATAATGAGAATGTTGGTCACATTGTTCCGGAATGCGTAAAGTACGCAAATGAACGAAAAAAGTTAGAGAAAAAAGCTAGCACGTTGCGGCAGACGCTCTCTCACAATACAAAAATTACTGGGATCGTGAACCGAAAAAGAGTCTTCAGTAAAAGGCGAACGTCTTCTTAAAATACTTCTTAGTGGACACTGGACAGGATAAACGTTTGTGATGATCAGTTAAGTGTATCTATATACGAGGTGACCAGTTAGTCGCCATACTGTGGGCAGAACCTGGAGAGAAATGTGTGCGTGGGAGCATTATATTGCAAAGTGAACTCCTGCAAGCGAACTGTCTATTGCCATGTTATTTCCTCATTCGTTTCTGTTTAATATTTCAGTGTGTGTGTGTGTGTGTGTGTGGTGTGTGTGTGTGTGGTGTGTGGTGTGTGTGTGTGTGTGTGTGTGTTGTGTGTGTGTGTGTGTGTGTGTGTGTGTGTGTGTGTTTGTGTGGTGTGTGTTGTGTGTGTGTGTGTGCGTGCGCGCGCGCGCGCGTGCTGCAGAGCTTATAGGAATAGAGTAGTCGAGGGGACATAAATGGCAACCTCTACATAGCAAGCCAGTTAGAACAGAACAAAGCAGAAATGGAGATGTAAAGAGGAAGGAGGGATAGTTTTATACTCCACAGTGGGTGAAAAGAAAATTGGCTGAGTGAAGACAGACATAAGTGACAGACGAAATGACTCTTCCGCGCATGCGCTCTGATGACTCGGTAGCTTGGGTGTATGGCTGCACATAACGTGGTCGCATGGTTCTCAACGTAGTCAATTTAGTTACACGTTAAGGAAACGTTAAGGAAACACGTTAATCCGGAGCCCGCCAATGCCTGCATATACATACAAGCCATATAAAATGGTCTTTTGTCACAAAACACTCACTTATACAGAACGGGCCCGTCAGGTATGCTGATTTTTTATAAGCTCATCTACTTGCATTTACGCATTAGCTAAACCAAAGATTCTTTTGCACTTAATGCGAGGTTGATGTCATTGTGTGGCGCCAGCTGCTCCACTTACGTGGTAGTTGCCGTCGTAATGTCGTCGACAATCACAGAACTAGAAGAATGAACCCATGGACTGAACATTAACGTACTGAGGCTAAGTACTTCAAAATAAATGTTCACGCAACAGTAGAGCTGACACAGCATAAGTACTCACGCAACATAAATGTTCACGAAACCAGAATATTCACCGAGGAGATATGGGGGACGTGCAAATTAGGTATTTCTTGATTGCTGCGCTCTATATATAACAGTCATATTCGTGGACACAAGTGCTGTGTAAACACCAAAATACAAGAAACACGTAATCAACACTACTTGTTAATAATAATGATGTGGGCAATAACTGTTGTCTCATTTAGTGTATTTGTGATACCCGTCTTCCTCTAAAACTTGTACTATGGGGCAGGCAGCAATGCTTTGCAGTTTTTCTGTTTACCTAAGGACACAGAATTATCTTCCAATGGTAAAACCATAAATACATAATGGAGTTCTCAGCCTCTGCTTGATAACGTACTTCTTGATCGCATTAGATCAAACAACAGTACGTTATCATAATTGGTTGCCTGTAGCCGAAGTAAGCATCCACCAACTATTAAGTAGTGTAAAGGCGTTTATTGACGGCACCTGCTCAATTGCTCGACGGAGGGGAGGCAGAAGTGTGTTCGATGGCTGTTGAACGCACTGAGGGTGAGCAAAGTCCAGCAGAGAGAACTGGCGCGCGATTTCCTCGAGCACGAATGGCTTCATCTCTGCTAGCAACGCCGAGTGGTCGGATATGGTCGACAAGCCAGCGAGCTCGGCGTCGCGTGATGGAGAGCGACGGGTCATCGACCGCTGCCGGCGCAGCTCCTCATAGCTTTGGCAGAGCGTTATGACCTCTGCCACTGTGCTGGGGTTTTTGGCGAGCAGCATGGTGAAGGCATCGTCGTCGATGCCTTTTATGATGTGCCTGATCTTGTCAGATTCGGACATGGCGGCGTCGGCTGTCTTACACAAACCGAGGACGTCTTCGATGTAGCTGGTGAATGAGTGACCAGCCTGCTGAGCTCGTTAACGTAAGCACTGTTCGGCCTGCAGCTTACGAATGGCAGGGTGGCCAAACACGTTGATAATGGCGGTCTTGAAGTCGGACTACGTCGTAAAATCGGATGCGTGGTTGTTATACCACAGGCCTGCTACACCCGTGAGGTAGAACACCAAGGTGGTCAATTTTCCTGCCGCGTCCCATTTATTGGGGACACTCATGCGCTAGTAAATCGCGAGCCAGTCCTCCACGTCGGTACCATCTGCGCCAATGAAGACTGGGGGGTCGCGTATACGAGGGACACCGGGACATGAGGTCGGTGCAGGCGGGGGCGTTTGCTGGGCGTCGTCTTGAGGCATGGTACTGGCAGGGTACGGGATCGAAGCGCCAGGGGCATCGAATGAGGACCGAGGTTGGTGTGAAGGCCCAGCACTTCCACCAAATTGTAAAGGCGTTTATTGACGGCACTAGGCGACGATGCGCAACGGCGACAGTCAAGGCGGAGCGCGGACTCTCAGCACGAGGGGTGTGCTCTCAGAGAAGAGGACGACCCATTACAGAGTTAGAACGCTTCGCTACAGTAGTAATAACAAAAGGCAGTCAACATCAAACAAAGTTTGTAAACTCAAGCCAGTATTGCGTCCTGTTTACATTGCGTTATGCTCCCTTCTCTTTAATTATGCAGCACAAACCACGGTTTTTTTGTTTGTTTTCTCCTGCTACATATGTTTTCTACCAGCACGGCAGGCGAGCGAAAAAGACCGGCTCACCCCAGCGGTAAGAATCCCCGCAGGCAATACTGTACTTTATCTGCGTTGCATCAATTGCTAAAGGAATGCTCAGCACGGCTCTCAGACTATCCGCTCCATTGTTCACGTCGAGACGTGCGTCGTAAAGCGAGGTACAGAATAACGCGCATTTTCATACATAATGTAGGTATCTGCATCCGAGGAATTTAATTTGGCGCAACACTAACCGTAGCAAGAACAGCGCCTCCACTGCCTATCTTGCAGTATTGTAATGAAAGCAACAGCATAATATCGCTTGTGTTTTGAACCACCGTTGCGCAACTTTGGCCCATACGTAGGTGTGGCTTTGCCAAAACACGCGTGTAATGCTTTACCTCTGGCGCCGGAAATAACAATGTGGTCTTGCATCTGTCGATACACTCGGATATTTGCTTGAACAAGAGAGTACATTTCCAGAAGCACGGCGTACGTGCCCCCCTGTGCTCTCTGACGCTTAGTATAACAACGAAATAGTGAGATACGCTCCGGAGAAAAAATTCGAGGCATTGCATAGAGAGCATTGCCACTGCCTTTGTTTGGAAAGTCTCTGTATTCAAGCCACTGTTGGTATGCGCAGCCACACGCAGTCAGCTTTTTCGCTCTTTTGATTTTTCTCAGTCATGCTGCAACATAGTGTTTTGCTACCAGCACGGCAGGCGATTTAGCGTTTGGTCGAAAGACTAGCTCACCCCAAGGCGAGATTCATCTACAATAATGGCGCCAGGACGGACGAGGCTATATGTATATGGTCAACGTGGCTTTCGCTCGCCAAGAAATGCTTCGCATTTAATTACGCACGAATGATGTCGCGATACATTTTGCCCTTTCCCGCTTGTTTACGACGTCCAGAAAGTGAGGTCATAATTTAATTGATTAGGAGATAAAGTGCGTCAATAAGTAAGCAAGCACGTATTTAAGTACGACAAAGTATTTCAAGTTGTTCAGGTACATATAAGTTCCCCGTGCCTCCACTGCAGTACAGTTAGGCGAGTCCCTCATATCGATCTTGAAATCGCAGAGCGTAGCGCGTTGCGCATCTTGACAAATTCCTGGAAATTCGACCATGCGCTTCGCGTAATTACCGACCATAAGTGAAAGCCGGTGTTATTATGCCGCGCGCTCGAAGCCAGCACTTTAAGTTCTGATGAGATGTAGAGTGGATGGTTGAAGGGAGAGAGAGGGGGACGGGGGCAGACGAAGGGGAAAGGCGAGAAAGTTAACCAAGCACGGGCTGGGTTGGCTACCTTACACGTGAGGTGGGCGAAAGGGTGAATAACAGATAAGAGACAAGAAAGAAGTACAGTACTAACAATAGGAAATGAACGGGGAAGTTCGCACTTAAAAAGGGCTCCTTCGACCCCACGTTGAACACGAAGTAGGGATGCAAGACTATCGGTAAGTCGACCATCGATAGCATCGATAGTTTTGTTTGAACTATCGATAGTGTAAGGAAACTACAGGTAGTACTACTGTAGATAAATTATCGATAGTATTACTGATATTGCGATCGACAGTATCGGTATAGTATTATTTACCGACATTACGATAATTACTATGCTGTAAACAGTTATGCTGTTGCTGGCCGGCGATATTGCCAAAAAGCATTTGCGATAGCCTACTATCGCCTATCAGCAATACTCAGTTTACTTAATTTACGAGCAACTTCTTGGTGAAATAAAAATTATTTCAACAGTGAACATGCAGGAATGTATCCATCGATGAATTCACATTCAAAAGTAACCACTTAGACCTTACAATAAAAACCCTATTTCCTGATATTTTTATTTTAAATCACAATATGCAATATAAATTTGAATCCGCACAGTACCGTCAAATTTAACGATGTCGTTTCCTGTACACCTTAACAGTTCAACTTAATTGTCATGTGTCAACCATGAATTCTGGTGAAAGAGCGCAAGCATGTCAACTTTCTTGCTCTTCGGCCTGCTGCTCCTGCTACCACACACTTGGGGATCCATGTTTAGGCTGCAGCGAATTCGCGCGGTTGATTTTATACTATGGGTAGTACTATCAAACTCATTATCGATAGCGCTATCGATAGTTTTTTTTTTTTTTACCATCTATAGTTCGATACTGACCGAACTATCGATAGGATCGATAGTACTATCGATAGTTCTGCATCACTAACACGAAGTCGAAAAAAAAAACCTTTTTAAATGGCCCTGCGAATTACTGCTTTGCGATTATGTCGGATCAATCTGAGCCATGTGTGTGGTCACAATTACCCGTTTCAACTCTGCAGTCGTTTACAACCCAAGCACAGATTATTGGCAGGCGCGCCGCAAATCAGGGGCCGGAGCTTGTATTTATTCTTAACGGCGAAGCTTTTTAAGCCAAATGTTAGGACGTTAGGTGTTCGCAGAAAAACCTCGCCAAGCGATGACGTCATCCATGCGTCGCCTAGCAACGCGATGTCGATGACATCAACTTCCGCTGTCTAGAACAGAAACCCCCGATCGCATGGTCAGCAGCACAACGCCACAGCCACTAAGCCAACGCGGCTAGTGGTGAGCAGCTTCACAGCCGTCTCACGGAAACTCTTAACAATCAGCGTTTTTCCACATTCCTCGATGGTATAATGCCGACTTCTTTCTTTTCTTTTTTTTTCAATCAGCGCAACTCACTGTAGTCAAGAAAAATACCAGAAAACTGACCACATACGATAAACAGAAAGCTAGATTCATGGGCCGTTTGGTGTTACTGCTGCATATTTCGAAAGACAGATGAACACCACCGGGAAAGGAAAAAACCTTTTTCGTGGAACAAGCGCGAGGCCTGCAAACACGGACACACGAGAAAGAGAAGGACACGTAAATCCTCTTTCTCGGCTCCTCTTTTTCGTTTGTAATGACTTCGCTGGCGTGACGTCTTCATTCACTCTGGTTTCTGAAATGTGAATGGACATTCCTTGCTCGCTAAAGCTTGCACACACTCTCACTGTTTCTTTCGCTCTTGATGTGTAGCTGCATGGCGAGCCACATCAACTATGCCGAAACCTTACCGCGAGATAAAGGTGGGGCACCAATCTCGAAGGCAATATGTCACTGCTAACTTTTATTTCCTTTCTTTTTTGCCCACGAAGGTCGCCAAAGTGTCCTCCTCAAAGACCGCTGTGCTAGTCACAAAAGGTCGCCAGGAAGTTGCATGCATAATGCACTTCACTGGAAGCTTACGCTGCAGAAAACAACCATTCACCGAGCACCATTGGCACGCAGTAGCTTCCAGGCTCATGCATTATGCACGCAAGTCCATGCATTCTTTCTTGGCACCTAGAAGTAACCGGAAAAGCCGACGCCGAAGCAAAGTCTTTCGTGTTTTTGGTGGCACGACCAACGAGTGACACTCTTCTTTCTCTTCCAAGCACTTCCGGTCGAGCTTTCACTTCCGGTTTTCCGAATTTTCAGAAAAAAATCTCGTAAAAAATAAAATTTGGACAAAATTCATGGCTCTGTTTCAAGTTAACAGCTGTATTGGATACATATGATATCGTAGCGTAAATGTACTTAGGATAAGGGCCAACTTATTCTCCGCATATTTAATGAACAATGACTGAATGAGTTCATTGAAATAGCAGGCGGTTTCCTTGTGAGCAGCTGAGATCGTTGCGGCACCTGGCGGAGAAGATATCAACCACGCGCTTCTGTCTACGTGGCCTCCGAGATCCGCTCCAGCAGAATGACGAAGCACAAATTTAACCCAAAGAATACACCACTGCACACGAACGCCGAGGTGCTGGTGCCACCTTCAGACAGACACCTAATTCAAGGGTTAGGGTCGCCTCCAGATTTTTTATTGAGTCTTTTTGATTCTGTCAACTCGGTTGAACCGATTGACTATGCGCGCGTATTCAGAAAAGCTGGTTCATTGCAGGAGGGATAATATATACTAGTTAGGCTGCATCGTCCTTCGATGATGCCACGATCGCTTAGAGGAAAATTTGCCCCAGAATGACTGCCGCAACACGAGGTTAGGCCCAGAAGAATGAAGCAGACAGAAGGAAACAAAAACCAGACACATAAGTAAAAAATTAGGGGCGCTTCCAACATTTTTTTTTGTAATATAGAAATATTGTAATAAGCAATCATTTTCTCCTTTTTCTTCCATATTTGCTCTGAAAAAGTTTTCTCTTGGTGTTCTTACACCGTTCACAGCAACAGTGGCGAAATGCTTCACCGAATCAAAGCCATTCGTTGTTTCCGAAAAAATGATAAGTTAGAATTTATTTATACAATACTGTTAGCCAAAACAAGCTGTATGCAGGAGTGGGGGTACAAAGTGAACTCATACTAAATCGGGATGCATATAATTAAAAGCGCGAAATCCCCAATCACTAATATGCAGCATATTTATCAATTTATCTAGGGGCTCCCGAACTGTAGCGTTCCATTAAATGCCCTAACTATGAAATATCTCAACAATTTCTCGTTTCCATCCATCCTAAATGCGTACAGCACTTGTTTAGGTACACGTACCAGCCATTTGGGCCAACCGATCAACCTAGATGATCTCTAATCATGTGAAGTCATTGCCATTTTTTGGGCGTGTTGGTAAACTGAATTCGAAAACATACTCAGCGCTAGCAGACACGGACGTAACGGAGACGTAGCGCATTGTGGTGTCCGTCTCTCTTACGTCCGTGTCTGCTAGCGCTGAGTATGTTTTCGAACGTGAAGTCAGCACCGTGTATATGTGCACGAGACAAACATAAATAATAGTGTTAATAAAATTGTTCCGACCGCGGAATTTCAGCTTTGAGCTTCTAGTGCCGTAATATGACTACTAAACCACTATGCTACAGGCACATTTTCTTTTTTTTTGGTTTTTGTATCAGGGAAGAAAACATATTCTACTAGCAAAAGACATCTTCCACGAAAGAATAATCAAAATGCTTACGCGGCATATATGAACGCTCTAGTGGCACGCTTGAATGGTTTCGTGTATTTGTGTTTGAAATCACCACCTGATCATTAACTTTTTAATTGTTAGTACGGATTTGAATATTAAGGCAAAAGCCTTACGCGCTGGCCGCGATGGGTGGTACAAAACTTTACGTGGCCTCGTGCACAAAGAGAAATACAAACCAGAGCTCGAGCCGAAATCCAACATTATAAAATTGAGCCACGCCAGTACTTGAAACTTCATCGGAAAAAGACCCTATACAGGTGTCATCTTGTTCGAAAAGTACCGTGAAGAGACATAATATTACTTGGCACAAGCGTAGAACCACACTAGGCGTCCCACCATGTGAAATGCGTAACCAGTGGGCGGTTTAAGGCCGCCCACCCATTACAAAGGGCTCAGCCTGAATTTATCATTATCAGCAGCAGCGAGCGTATCAACACAGCGTACAGCTACGTACGTGCACACATTGCTTTACAGACACGTAGTGGAACTTCGCAAAAAGATGTTGATTTACTGCGTAGTCGGTACTTCGCAACTCCGGCTTAGCCACACCGGATATCTTTCGCCTTCGAGTCGTCTTCGACAAATGCATATGGAACCCTGTGCTTTTCTTCCTGCTCTTTCTTTTTTTTTTTTCCTTTTTTGCATAAGCACCTTGCGTCATTATGTTTCTTGCGGAGCGTCCAACATTCTACCCCCAAGATTGGGTTGTCCATAAATTTCAAAAACTCAAAACAAAAATAAAACAGCATAACAAAGGAGATGTTAAGGGCTGTATGTGATAGATTGCGATATAGTAGCAGAAGCTTAGTTCAGGAAAGGACCAATTACCCACCCGGATAATCAGTGAGCGTTAATTGAATGGCGATATTCGCGCATCGAAACTCAGCGCAAACAGACACATTGGTTCAACCTTAGTGAGCATGGGAAAGTGACGTTTCGCGGGTACGTGGTGCGTAAACGTAGGGTTAGTGTGCGCCTCGCATTCGCCTCGCTCCTCCGCGCGGTGGCGCTCGCTTCGCGCCCTCCTCGCACTCCTCATCGCCCTCCTCCACACACCAAACGCTAGACGCTAGAGTCATTCAAGACAGTTAAAGGGGCCCTGCAACACTTTTCCAGGTAATCGTCGAATGTCTTCAATAAAAGAGTTTATCGCCTCACGAGTCACGAATCGACTGCCGCAAAATATTTTTTTTAGAATCCGTCAAGTACGAGCGGAGTTACAGGGATTCGTGGCACGCTTCAAGCGCTCTCTCTCTCTCTCTCTCTACTTTCGTACTAGCGAGCGCGCTGAAAGCTACGCAACGAGGGGGTGACAAGGGGGCAAGAAGATGCGTCCCTTCGTCAGCGCGCGTCATGGCCTTGAGCTCTTTCTTTTCTTTTTTTTTTTTCTTCGAACGCGCGGCTTACGTTCAGTGTGATCGCGAGCGCGGGCCCGTGGCGGCATCTGGCGGCGGCTGAGGTAAGTATGCAGCTCACGATGCTCAAGTCAGCCAAGGAACGTGGACATCGGGTTTATGACGCGCTCATTTGGGTTTATGGCATCATTTGTCGAGAGAAAAGGGAACGATTTCCAGCTGACTTTGAGAATTAATTGTAAATTCCGGGCCGCGTAGTGCGCTATAATGTTTGGCTCGCGTGTTCCCAGGAGCCTCGACTACCGATCGGCAGTGTTTTCTGACCATGTTTAAAAAGTGTTGCAGGATCCCCTTTAAGCGAACATTAGGGTCGCCTAAAAATTTTTGCTTTTCTAGTTTCTTTTATTGAATTTGCGTCAGTTTCATTTTATTAGTAGGAGGTTTGGCAGAGGGAAAGCATTATTCTGAAACGGAAGTACAAGGTTCACTGCGGTTTTGTTAGATGCAGCTTTCCTTGCTACCACGTGGTGTGGACAATACCGTTAATACGAGATAAATTCGTGATAACTAACCATCAGTAACCTACATAGACTGAATGAACGAGCGAGTTCTTCTGTGGACCAGCATAGACTAATATGCTCGCTGTAACTGTAATGAAAAATGTCTGATGTAAGTAAAAGATACTTACAAATATGATGTTTCTTGAAGGCTAGCGGACTGCTTTGATTTATTCTGAACAGCACGGCTAACTGGTGCATCTCTGTGTAAAACCATGGCAATTGTAAAATCTTTCTTTCTCTGCCACCACTTCACAGGGTTTGTTCGTGTTTGCTGCGTTAGAGACAAAGAAACAACAGAAAAAAATAAGCTCCCTTTTCTCAAACACCGAATTACTTCCAATATTGCAAATCCATCGATCCATCACTGACACTTCCTTGTTGCAACGCACCAACGAAACGTTCTGCAGGAGAACACAGAATCTTAAACTGTCAGTTTGAAGCCTACACTGAGACAAAAATGGGGCCCTAAATTTCTTAATAGTTGTTCTCGTTAAAGAACGCAGCTTAGTCGAGGAGCCCTACGACCCCATATGCCTAGCTATAGACTCACTACTGCAGAGCTCAGACGGCAATTAGACCTCGTGAAATACCGTGAACTATGATAAAGCGTAGCGTTAAATCTAAATACGCTATTCTCATTAGTAATGTGTCACCTCGAGGACGCGGCTAATGCCATAATTACGGTCCCCCTACTATTTCTTTCTAACAGCAACAAAAAAAAACACAATGCCATCACATATGGCGCTATCTTCGTAGTTTCAGCCCCGATGCGTTACTGTCGTACCGGAAGCAAGTACTGACTAATTTGAGCGCTGACCGCGATGTTCGGGTATCAGGGAAGCAAGGCTGTGATTGTACAGCGGCCGGAAATCATTAATATTCATGTTGCTCAGATGCCATCTCGCATTACCCATCCCCTCCCCTGTCCTCCGCCTTTTTCACCTCGTCGCTCGAATTATGATCGCCGGGCTTCTGCCGCAGGGAATGTATTACGCTGCGTTCGGGAATTCGTTCGGCCTTTCGGATTCGAAGCGACGCCCGCGAGACACCTGCGAATCGTTATTCCCGCTTTTTTTTCGTGTGTTATTGCTTACATTGTGCTTTTTCGTTAGGACTGTGCGCACGCTTGGTTTCCCTGCTGAAGGACTGCTCGTTTCAACTGAGATGAAGTGAATGGGATGTAGCTAATCAACGAGTCTGTTGTTGCTGTTGTTAAAACGTGAGCTGTTGTGAGCACCCAACAACAGTGTTGTGTTCTATTGCATGACATCTCGTGTCCTTCGTAATATTATCCTTAGTTTTTTAATGTTGCATATTTCGTTTGCTAAGCGAGAAGGAGTAGCCGGTGCCGCCATAAAGGCACAAACCTCTCCTCTTCGTCATACCAAGAAAAAAAAGTCGGTTTTTGGAAGAAGTGTCAATGCAAAAAAAAAAGGTGTCAAAACAGCGTCTTCCCGCAGCCCAGCATTGCAATACGGGAACTCTTCATTTTGGCACGCAGGTCCCTTGGTCCCCGCTCAACCCCCCTGCACTGCAAATTTGTGAGTTCGTGGAATTACACGACGTGGGCGTGTCGGCCTGAGGTGATCGTCTGCATGGACGTGTCCGTGGAGCAGGTTCTTCCGTTTATCCCAGGTGATGAGAAGCTCCGGACCCTGTGAAGGAGAACTGACAGCTGGGTTTGTTGGTATTTGTAATAGTTCTTGCACATCCTTAAAGCTGCGCGAACACGGACAAGAGGATATTGAGGGACATACCACAGTGCTGAACTCGCCACTAAAATTTTTATTTGATATACAAGCACATTTACATTGACGTCATATGTGGCATAAGCGCACTTGCACTAAAAGTACACTGACGTCATACGTAAAGAGTCACATAGGTGACAGGTTGTCAGCATATAAGCGTGCGTGCAGTATCAAATAAAATTTAGTTGCGAGTTCAGCGCTGTGGTGCGTCCTTTATCTCTTTTTGTCCGTGTCGTAATTTGCGATGTTTTCAATATGTTGAAAAACCTGCGGGCAGTGGCGTAGCCGGAATTCTTTTTTTTCGGGGGGGGGAGGGGGTCAACATACTTTATGTATGTTTGTGCGTTTTTATATTCACGTGCAACATTGAAAATTTCCGCGGGGGGGGGGGGGATATGAAACCCTCCAACCTACTCCCCCCCCCCCCCCCCCGTTCAGGCTAAGCCAGTGTCTGCGGGGAGGTCCCGCAGCGCATTGAAGGAGAAGGCAGGTAATAGTAACGTTTGGGTGGGTGCATCAGCTGTAGGTGCAGGTGTATGTTCCTGTAGCCGATGCTCCTGAGCAGAGGATGCAGAGGAATATAATGGTGCGAGTCTGAAGGTGGCGTCGTAATATTTGGTGATAACTATCTGTTTTGTCTACGCCGCTGGTCGATCCGGTATCGCACCATCTACGGGATCGGCCCCCATTACGTGCTAATGGACGACAACAACGGCACCAAAAATGCCGACCAACGTATCGCTAATACCTTCGCTCTGTTAGCAAGCCGTACGCGTCCGTCAGCCCCCGTCAACAAATGACGTGGATGTATGGAATACTTTATTCATCGGCCCAAGGTTGGGCCGTAAGTGCACGCTGTGTTCGTTCTTCCTATTTTCTCCTATTCTCCCTTTGTCTCAACCGCACTGCGCAGCAGTAGGCGGGCTGTGTGACTGGTGCATACGAGTGCATCCTCCGATATAAAACGTTACTTTGGGCTATGAAAGGGGTGCTGACGCAGCTGTCTTTTAGGTTACAGCGGTTTGGTACGAGGTTTTGTACAACTATAGTTTCGGACTGCTGTCTCTTAGACTGTCGCGCCAATGTTTCCAAGGATAAAACGACGAATCTCGCCCTGTCCTTCTTCTTATTGTCGCTCACTCTGTAAATCCCATTTTAGGGTGACACATATGCACCATTCCTATGATTTTATCTGCAGATACTGCAAGGCTGGCACTGCTTACAGTGTCACACATACTTCGATGGACGGTTACATTGCTTACCAACACTGACTACCCGCTTTCGGCAAGCCATGAAGTTTGGCAGCTCTGTTCGAACTTTTCGAGAACAAAAAAAAATGCGCGTGGACTCTGCGCGCACGCTAAACTTTTGTGTTCAACGCGTAACATGCATGCAAACTTGCGTGCTGCGAGTTCGGCATTACACTTACTCCTCCAGCCCTTGCGCGCACATATACCCGCGCCCACGCGCGAACCTAGCTGAAACAAACAGCCTGCAACGGTATTATTTAGTTCGAAGCAACTAACTGGAAAATAAAGTGCTAGCAATTTATCGCTTGAAAACATTCTTATTTTATTTTCCAGTACTGTTCGAAACGACACTGGTGCACACAACACAAACGAGCGCCATATATCAACACTAGAGCAATTGAATGCGTGAGTGTGGGAACGAAGTTCGTAGCTTCGTAAAAAAATCACTGGTGCGTGCTCAAAGCCTGTTTTACTGTGCACGGCCTTACCGTTGTACATACGAATACGTTTAACCAGTTAACAGCCTCCCACGGTTTTCGAGTAATTGCAGAAATCGCGAATCGTACAGTGTGACGACGCGGGCCATCCATCTTGAAAACCGGAGCAGCGCCGCAGCCGCAACGCTTCCCTGTGTCGCAACCGCCCAGCTGCATTGCGCAGTTATGTCGGGCCCTGATTTACGTACACTGCTACGCACAATGCACGCGATCTATAGTATATCAGCGAAAAACACTCCACGGTGTTTCTGTTCTGCGTCATTAAGAGCGTCGTATAGAAGAGAGAGTTGAAAGCGCTGCTCTGTATAACGCATTGCTTCTCTTTCTTTGTACGCTGAAAACCGGCACCTTCGCTGAGCTTATTAGGCCTACTCCTGCATCTTTCCCTAAGTAAACGTTTACTTCACTTGCACAAGCAGTTCGCTTGAACTTCTTCCTTTATACTCATTCTTTATTTTATTTTGTATTGATTATTCACACCGTCGTAAATATATAGTCTATAGCGACGCGTAACCATTTAGCCAGCAAGACTGCAGGAAAGTCAACATCGCCATTTAACTTAATTTTTATTATTATTATTATTATTTACGTACTCTTTGTAAACGCCTTTATAAAGGGGGTCACGGTCTATATATTTCATTTTTAGAAAAAGTACAGCATATCCACGGGGTGAATGATGATGAGTGGGGCGAAGCTACGGAGGGAATCATCTGTAAACCGTGAAACTCTTCCGTGAAATGCGCCAGTACATAATATAAAGAGTGTGAAACATCGTGTGTATATTAAACATCAAACTTTTATTGTACTGTTGGTTTACGTGGTCCCTTCATTATCACTTGTGATCGGTGAAATGCAAGGAAGAAGTCCGCTCCCGAGCGAAAGAGCGCCAAGAGCGACCGCATTCCCCGCTCGCCCTGTGCGAATTAAAGGCAAGGCTAGAGGGAAGACAGGACGCGCGTTCCACGACGCGAGGTCGGTAGCATGCCCAACGAAAGCCAACGGAACGCGATCGTGCAAGTGCTCCGGCTTCGCATCGCCTCATGGTTCCATTTAGCGTCCCAAAACCAAACATATTGCTCAAGGTGTGCCTTGCGTTTTTCGTAGAAATAATTTCTTTATCATGTACATTAAGACGAAAAGTTGAAAGCTCACTAGAGTGTATCGCCCGCAAAGTACGTCTTTTAGTGTGATTTAACTCTCGTACGGCAGGGTCCTCGCGCCGTTGCCGGTCCACCTCGCCGTTGACGATCGGGCGAGGTGGCTAAATACAACTGCTACTACTACACTTTAAGAAAACATCTGGCGTTCTTTCGTTCTGCTTTTACAAAACATCTGGCGTCTTTCGTTGGTTTATTTCATCAATCAACGGCGTTTTGAACAAAATTTTTATTGTTTAATCACGCACAGGAGAAATCTCACCAGGCACTACCTTGGAGGTAAACAATGGCTGCTAATGGCAGTGAGAGACAGAAGAAGTCGGCTTTTAGCTAACACTTACACTTCTACTTCTACTAACGTTTCCTACTGGAACATGCCAATGGCTGCTAATGGGGAATGAGAGACAGAAGAATTCGGCTTTTAGTTAACGCGCACGCTGCGAATTTTTTATTGTTCAACAACGCACAGGAGAAATCTCCCACCGGCACCACCAGGCCAGCTGAGTTTTGGAAGTATGTGCGCAAACGGTCGAGCAAAAGTGGCGAGTCCTTCAGGATACTGGACCCAAATGGAGTAGAAGTTCAAGCCGTTGCTGACTGTTTTGCCATGCATTTCTGATCTGTTTATAAGTCTCCAGCCTCTGTAGCTAGTAACGGTCGACAGGTTAAGGCAGTTGTCACAACTGATGTTGTGTCGCTAGATGAAGATTCCATTTCAGAATGCATTAAGCGCTTGAAACCATCCTTTTCAGCTGGCCCAGATGGCATCCCCTCTGCCATACTGAAAGCCTATGGCAGTATACTTGTACCAGTATTGACTACCATATTTAAGAAGTGTCTGCATGCTTCAACTTTTCCTAGCATGTGGAAAACTGCTCGTGTTTTCCCAGTATTTAAGTCTGGCTGTAAAAGTGACGTCTCGAACTACCGCCCTATTTCCCTTCTTTGTGCCGCATCCAAAATCTTTGAGCTTGCTCTTCACAAAATATTGTCTTTTGATGTAAAAAATTCATTGATTGTGAATCAGCATGGGTTTCTCGCTGGCCGCTCAACTGTCACTAATCTTGCCAGTTTCATGATGCAAGTCTCCGCGCCTACTTCGCAGAGAGGACAGGTTGACGCTATTTACTGTGACCTTAGCAAAGCTTTTGACGTCGTCAGCCATTCGCTGCTTGGGGATAAACTTGCACACTTTGATGTTGATTCTTCAATTGTGAATCTCCTCCATAGCTATCTTCTTCATAGATCATGTTATGTTGCCGTTAATGGCCAAACGTCTTCTTTGTACAAAGCTACTAGTGGGGTTCCTCAAGGGCCGGTACTGGGCCCACTCCTCTTCCTAATTTATGTTAATGATGTTTCTTCTGTCATTCGGAATTCTTCTTTCCTTTTGTATGCCGATGACTTAAAGACATTTAAGGAAATTCATTCAGTTATCGATTGTCGCTTGCTGCAATCTGATTTGTGTTCTTTTTCTGAATGGTGCTGGAGCAATAACCTCTCCCTAAATATTTCAAAAACCAAGGCAATGAGTTTCACTCGAAAAATATCTAGTGTGCCATTTTTATATTCTGTCAATTCTGTGTCGTTGTGTAAGGTATGTGACATCAATGATCTAGGTGTTCTTTTTTATAGCACCTTACACTTTTCTGCTCACGCTAAGCGTGTTGCTTTGCGGGGTCTTCGCACCCTAGGCTGTGTTTGCAGAATGTCTAGAGAATTCCGTTCTCCTGTGCCCTTCCGAAAATTGTACACCACGCTATGTCTTCCTCAACTAGAGTATGCATCTGTGATCTGGAATGGCATTCCTAATTCCAGCAGCAACGCCATTGAGCGAGTCCAGAAAAAAATTCCTGAGCATTTACAACCATCGTTTCGCTAGAAATGACTCTGGATCTTGTTCTAACGCTGCTGGATTATTATCATTGCCATCACTTTGCTGCCGACGAAATCGCGCTGATCTGTTATTTCTTTACAAGCTTGTGCATGGTATCATATCCTGCCCTGTACTGTTCAACTGTCTTAATTTCCGAATTCCACGTAAGCTGACCAGAGAGAATAGACCTTTTCATGTAACCGCCTGCCTCTGTGAACATTCGACCATTGGCAGGATACAACGTCTTTACAATGCTTGCTTTTTGGAGCTCGATGTTTTTCACAGCTCCCAGTCGTTGTTCTGCTCCGAGCTTTGCACTGTACTTACATAGCCTCGTACACTGTTGATATTTTTGTTTCTGCCTCGCATAGTTGTATATGTGCAATTTTATAACGTTTTTTATCCTTGATATTTTATTATGAATGTTTCCTTTGTTTCTTTTTTTTTTCGTGCGCCAGTACAAAGACCTTACGGTTGTTCCTGGGCACATTAAATAAATGTTTGATTGATTGATTGTTTGATTATTATTATTATTATTATTATTATTATTATTATTATTATTATTATTATTATTATTATTATTATTATTATTATTATTATTATTATTATTATTATTCAAATAATAAAACGAGATAGTATACAATTGTAAAGGCCTCTACTCCTCTCCAACGTGCGATAAGAACTTTTAACGAACAGATCTATGGCGATGTACAAAATGAGCAACGCGATGAGGAACGCCTGATAAGCACAAATTCTAAGCAGAAATCGAGAAGATACCATGATTATACAGCCCCCGATAGAAAGCCTAACTCTTTATCTATAAGGGCTCTGGAAGGGTTGTTGACGTAGCTGTCTATTAGGTTCGAGCGGTTTGGTACGAGTTTTGCTACAATAGCAGCTTCGGGCTGTAATTATTTCTTGGATTTTCGCACCGATTTTGCTAAGGATAAAACGACGAAGCCTGCCCTTCGCATGTCGTCCTCGAAGGGGAGTGAGACCTGTCTCAGAGTCGTTCTTTATAGTATTGCACTCGCTGTTCATCATTGTCGTCATCATCATCAGCCTACTTATGTTACCACTTCAAGATGGAGGCCTCTCCCAATGTTCTCCAATTTAGCCTATCTTCTGCGAGCCGATTCCATTTTATTCCTGGGAACTCCTTAGTCTTGTCTCTCCAACTAACTCGCTGCCGTCCTCGGTTACGTCTCCCATCCTTTGGTATCTATTCTGTTGCTGCCCTAACTGACCACCGTTTGTATGTCGTGCCCATTACGTGGCCAGCCCAGGTCCATTTTCACAGCGGCGCTGTTAATCTTTTCGTTATGCCTGTTCGCGTCACCAAAAAACTATCAGGAACCGGTATAAGCCACAGAAAGTGGGCAATCCTAGTCGAGAGAAGGAATGTGGCAAAGGCACGGAGGTCAACTAGACTGCGTCCAGTTTGCTACCCTACACATGGAGAGGGGAATGAGGGAGTAAAAGAGAGAGAGAGAGAGACAGAAGGTGGCATCCACAGTTCACATCACACACACAGTGCAGAGTTTCACAGGCGGTCGCTCAATGAAGTTGCCTTCAAGTACCGCAGGAGGGCTCGTGTGGCTTTCTGGGCTGACGTGCTGCGCGAGCAAGCTCCTAAGATCTTTCCTTCATTCAAGGGCCCAATTTGATGAAGATCGCCGGACTCTACAGTGTGCCTTCAGTAGACTCGATAATCCAAGTCGAATTCCCAATGAGGCTAGTGAAACCAAGCTCAGGAAGATAATAATTACTACTTACTGAGTCGAACCGAATTAGGCCTAATTAATATAAAATTGATGCTAATCATATACTAATCCCAATTAAGAGTAATTACGTTGTGTCATTGAACAAAGCCCACCCGAGACATCTGAGTTTCATGTGGCCTGATTATGCTAGTTAACCGTAATTAAGCCTAACTGAGATTGAGCCAAGCCGGGACTAGCTAGGAGACCAACAGTTCCACGGTGACTCAGCCTTGCGCCTCTAGTGCAAGCTGTCCACTTTTTTTTTTCATTTAATGTCCACTGGATATCGGACTCTGCTCTCTGTTCTCTGACCCATTTCGCTGTTATTCGATCTCTTAATGTTACGGCTGTGATTCTCCGTTCCTGTAGTTTTCTCATGGCTCTCTTCAAATCGACAAGCCTGCTCACATCTGAGCTTTGTTTTTATGTTTAAACATTTTTTTTTCTAGTGATCTGAAAATTACACTCTTGTAACCTGCACCACGTTCGAAGCATTGCCCGCAGGTTCTTAGCAAACTTTTAAGCGAACTTGCAACGACTTTACGTTTCTAAAGCATTTTCGCGCACGTCCGTCGAACTTAATCGCGCCTGACACGGTTTCGCAGAGCCCAGAAGTCATTTCTACGAAAAGCTATCTCATTAGGCCTACTATATGCGAGCTATAACTGAAGGCGAGCCATTGTTCGAGGAAAATTCCTGTTAAATTGCGTCGTCCTTTTGTTATATTTTATTATTTTTATTACTCTCTCTTTTTACAAAGCTAGTTGCATTACCACCTGATGCCCCCGTTTTCGCGCAGCCATTGTCCGAGAGAATGGCCTCCCAAATTACCGTCTCTCTCCCTGCTCGCTGCGTGTAATGTGCATCGGTATTTCGTACAGAATTGCACTCTATAGAGGCAGCGTACTGGGTGTTTTGCAGCGAAACACGGGTAATTTGAGAAAATGACCTCCACAAACCGTAGACGCTGATCGCCGCTGTGAGAATACTTAGGTAGGCCTCGTTTTTTTTTTTTTACACACAGAACTTGAACATTTACATCAACATACGAAAATACACAATACACACGACTGATTACGCATACGCGCGTGTCTCTGAAATCCCAGCCGGCGTCACTCCGTGCAAAATAAAAGGATCATATTTTCACTTTCAGGGTGCATAATTTGTTCCACGGCTAACATCATAACCGTTAATGGTTAAGATCACATCGATGACCGGGATAAATATTGCGGCAAGTGTAAACATAAAAAGAATACAAACGTCACAAAAAACTGCTGGAAATAAACATTCGTAATCGTTGTTGTCAAACTCGCATGCAAATTATTTTGATTTGCGCCAGGTGGTCATAACTAGGTACATTTTCGAAAACTTATCTCCACTTTCATTTCTTTTCCTTCCCTCTGTGTAGGGTAGCAAACCGGGCGCAACCTGGTTAACCTCCCTGCCTTTCCTTTGTCAATATATATATCTCTCTCTCTCCACATAGGTGTAATTGGAGCTGGTTGCCATGCCCAGTATATTTCTTAACAACTAAACGAGTGTGGCGGCTTGTTGTTATGCAACAAACCTTCACCTTTTAGGAGTAAGCCATATATATATCTTGTCTTTGTAGCGAAACACAATGGCGTGTGTACTAAAAAAACGTTTTTGATTTATGGTGGTGTCGGCCCCAAAATTCTGCCGCTTTCGAATTCCAGTAAATGAGTTCCAAGTCGTACGAACAAATCACGGAATTCCGCTTATATGCTTTTTTTTTTTTTCGTTTCTTCAAATGTGTAAGAGGTGTTAAAACGCTGTGTTCTCGAGCAATACATAACGAAACGAAACTCAACTTCGACAACTGCGATGAGCCTGAGTTCTATTGCTGCAATCACTGAGAAAGCTTTTTCCCGGAACTTTTCCCGGTACATGGAGCGGGCACCTAATTTAGGAAATATTTTTTATCACTCTTTTTTTTTTACACACAGATAGCGGTTTCTCATCCCTGCGGTCTCCAATGGAAACCACGAAAGAAGTTTCGATAATTATTGTTTGCAACGAACCCCATAACGACTAAGTACAGAATGACTCTGCGAGCGACAACGTTTCCCGCGCTGCTGAAAATGTTTTCGTTCCTGTAATGGCAGTGCACGTACTGCGAAGTTCGAAGCAAAAGGTGTACTCGCTTATTTTGCTTATATTTCTCAGCTTTTTGGTTGTTTGTTTCTTTTTTGTTTGTTTTTATGGCGGGAGAAGAAATATTGCAAGATGTTCAATTAATTTTCTCGCAGCAAACTGCGCGTGAATCTCTGTCAAACAGCAGACGAGCCATTTACACCGGCAGTTTTCCGAGGCTGCAACAAGAACAATTTATATATTTGCGCCTCCCTATCGCTGCTATTATAATTAAACTAAAAAAACATGGCGCAAGATAGTTATTCATGTAAACGACCTGTAAGTTTACAGAGCGCCGTTGTCGTTACGCAGTTCGGCGAATTTGCCGATGGAGAGGAGGCTAGAGGAGGGGGACGAGAGAACCAATGAGAGGCCGCACTGAGTGCGAGGAGGAGAGAGGCGCCGGAGAGACGGTAACCAATGCGACGCCGCGCTGGGCGCGGGGGAGACGAGGCGACCGACAACGTGTATAAAATCGTGGGTTGCGGCGCCCCCTTTCCGAAGATGGGCAAGACTTCTCGTACACCCGAGGAGGAACCTGCTCGTCGCAGGCGGCTGCGGGAGTTGGCACGAGAGCGCTTCGCTGTTTCCACAGCTTTCACTGCGTGGAAGTGGCTTTACTTTTTTTAAGACGAAAGTCTTTTATGTCGGGCTCCACCAAGACTTGACTAACGTATTTCCGTCACGGATATGACGTTGTAAAGTGTACACCAACAGTTGACAAAGAAAAAAACGAACAAAAAGTTCCGTCGCTGGGAATCGAACCTACGACCCCTCGCTCCACAGCGCACAACGCTAAACAACTCGGCGACAGAACGTACGTTCTTCAGAATACTAACGGCGTGCTGTTTATATACATCATTTACCGCTGGCGGTACCCAGAGTTCAGTGGCACTTCAGCGTGTTCTCGTTATCACCAGCGAGATGGCGCGAAGGGTGCGCTTTAAAGGTCGTCGACACCCCCCCGCCCGCGCTCGTTGCGATGCGCGCGCGCTTCCCACTAGTACTTTGCCCGACAGAGCGCGGTCGCCCGTGCGCGTGCACTTATCTCGTGATGGGGGCAGTTTGTATGTTTTGTGCGTTCGCAGCAAAGATTTTTTTGAAGTTCCAGAGCGCACGAAGGTCACTCTTCGCTCGCTGCAGCGGCCGCGTTTGCTGAAGGAGCGTGCTGCTCAAACACAAAGAAGTAACTGTGACAGTTGTTAGTTCACTCACGTGCTGTGTGTGTTCTTTTCGTGCGTCCTGTGTGCTTGAACAGCACGCTGCAAGTTTCGAGCTGCTTGCCGTTCTTCGCGTGACATTACAATTTGTTGCTATAGCATTCATTTCTTCGCCCTTGCGGCGAAACAATGCGCAATAAACGCTCAGCTACCTCTGTGAAGACACGTTTCACTTTCGTGTTATACCGATTCCTATGACGGCGGGATCAGCCATGTTTTTTTTTTTCTGTGTGTTTTACACGGGTGAGTACGCCTGTGTAAACGACTGCGTGAGTTCTTCCCAGTCGGAATACTTCAACTCCCGCTGCGGGGCATGCAAATTGCCCTGTAGGATATGTGACGTGGAGCGAGAACTTCCATCGCGTAGGAAGGGCTTCCTGAGCGTTGTGCCCAATGGCATATTGATTTCTGATCTGTAAATTCAGTTATAAACTTACAATTATAAGATCGTTTTAGCCTGTCCGGTTTTCCGCTATGCGCTAAATGTTTTGCGTATATCGGAATACCATGTGGGAACGGCGCATGCGCGCGCCCGGTAAACATGACCGCACCGCCGAAAGCGGTTGCCGTCCACCTTGAATCTATCAAGTGGTTGACGTGCGTTCTGTAGCTCATTAGCTCCAAACTGATGCTTTTATTTGCTTTAGATTCATGTCCTTAAGCTTCGACAGCAAAGTATTCGTGTCCATTCGGCACCGTTTTCGAGAGCCATACTCAGATAATCGATGCTGTAGGCTTAGCGAGTAGCGGTGGGCGCTTCCGGAATCTCGTAGGACATACATTACACGTATGTTAGTTGTTTTTATCCCCCATACCTGGCGCCACTTGACGTGGCGGCAGCCATGGCGCACGCTACCCGTTATTACGCTACGCCTTTGAGATACCGGAATACCGGACAAACCAAAAAACGTTATTAATCCAGCAACATCCCCTGAGCGCGACCACCAACAGAAAGCCCAGTCCTGCCAAATATCACTGGCCACTCATTCCCCCTTAAAGGAGTAGTGACACGATTTTGAGACATTGCAAAATAGACATTTTTAGTTTCCTTCCTCTGCAGTGTTAACGCTCTCCACACACCGTAGTCAGAAAACAGGTACAAAATATTTTACTTTGATTTTATAGTTTTCGTCGTTGAGCATCTGCAAGCCAGCCCCAGCGCAATGGGCATTATCCCAACGAGTCACCACAGTTACACTGAGCTTGCGTGTTCTGCGTCCTGCATGCAGCCTAAATCGCAAAAATCACTGTCGGGGTCGCTGGACGACAGCTCACTCATCGTTGTTCACGTGCATCACGAGCAGCTGGCAGATCTGCCGCTTGTGCGTCACGAGTTGCTGTCTCCCCGTGACGTCACACTGCAATGACACGTCACTAAGAAGCCGCCCCCTCAATATCGCTACCTTTTTTAAGGTAGCGGTATTAAAAGTATTTACGATGCATTCTCAGGCACCACAATACTCTTCTTGTGGTTCCCAACAGGAGTGTGCTTATTTAGAGCAACAACCCGAAAATATTCAAAATTCGGGTCAGTACTCCTTTAACACAAGTAGCCGGGAGGCCCAGCTGTAGGACATAGCTAGGGCCGAGAATGCGGCCGGCGCACATCCTATTTGCACAAGGAACGATTAAGTTTTGACTCACCCACTCCTTCATTTCACGAAAAAAAATTTGTTGTTGTTGTTGTTGTTGTTGTTGTTGTTGTTGTTGTTGTTGTTGTTGTTGTTGTTGTTGTTGTTGTGTTGTTGTTGTTGTTGTTGTTGTTGTTGTTGTTGTTGTTGTTGTTGTTGTTGTTGTTTGCATGCACGTACTCTTCTTTAAACTGTCCGTTAATTTTCTGGCCACGTCCTGATAATAAAAGACTCACAGTCAGCGCTCTTAGTGATTTTTTAATGGACACAAGTTTAATGAACTCCTTATAGTTTTCATCATTGCTCCCTTTCGTAGCATTGACTCAAAATGACCATCCCTCATAGTCACGATATATGTAAGTGCATTGAAGACTACCTGTACGGACTATTTCCGCGGTCTGACAACCCTGTATGTATACTGGACTATGCCCTCAGACTGCGCTCGTTCTTATACGCCACGTATTGTATATGTGCATAGTGCTTCTGATTATTAACAGAGAAGCTCTTTATGAAATGGTTTCTTGTCGGGCGAACCAAAAATCTATCATCATCATAAACGGGTATGTACCCCAGAAATTGGGTAAATCCCACTACTCACCACTGGTGCACTAAAAATGAAGAAGGCAACAGTTTACCCAACAAATGGCTGCGAAGCGACACTGGAGGTACGAACGCTTGGTTTCAGCGCGTCTATGCAGTTTGGACATCCATGTCGTGTCTGTGAGTGTGTGGTTTAACTCGAACCTATCTGCGCTGAGAATCAACGTAGAAACAACCTAGCATTACCCAGCCAAAGCCTAGCAGCGGACCTAGCAGCAACCTAGAAACAACCACCTAGCTGAGGCCTAGAAACAACCTAGAAGCAACCAGATTAGACTTCAGGATCGTCCAGGTTCGCTGTGACAAGCCTTGCGCGGCTTAGTGCAAGCTTCGCGAATTTTATTTATTATTCTTATTATTTTATTTGTTGTAGATTTTTTTGCTTTTGTGTGCTTCTTCAATACTACTATCATGTTGGTGGGCTAGCCGGCTCTAACGTAGCCTATCTTCCCATGGTTTTTTTTCTGTTTTTTTTATATATATAAATAAAAATATAATTGTCCGCTACAGTAGAACTTCAATGTTCCGGGAACGTTTAACGAAGCGCCGTCGTCAAGGCTAATCCAATAACATTAAAAGAAAACACTGTGACAACTTGTCGGCATGTTACAGAGAAAACAACTAAAGTTGCTGGAGAACAACACAACGATGGTGTCGGCGCAAGTCCTCTGTAGTGAACCTCGTAACCTCCGAGCTACTCTCATCTGAGCCGCAGCGCTCCCTTTCGCTGAGGTAAACGTTGACGTTAATCGGGGAAATCGGAACGCGCGCGTCTGTCGCTGTGGGACACGGGAAGGAAGGAACGAGATCTGGCAGCGCACATGGAATCCTCTGCGTCAACGACAACCGAATGAGAGAGGATTAAGGGATCTCCGTCGGAAGAAGGCGCCGGTAATCTCTCGGCAACGTTGGGGTAATTCAGCCCGGCGCTAAGACGCGATGCAAATGGCCAAGGAGCCCAGAGCAGTCGCCGCTGGTTCTGCCCCTAGCCTTGCGTGCTCGTCCCACCTCTAGGTGTACGCCTGTACGGCGATCAGCATGAAATGATCTTTGCTTGTGAGTCGTGTATGTGTAGGCGCTTTGTGTGTGTGTGTGTGTGTGTGTGTGTGTGTGTGTGTGTGTGTGTGTGTGTGTGTGTGTGTGTGTGTGTGTGTGTGTGTGTGTGTGTGTGTGTGTGTGTGTGTGTGTGTGTGTGTGTGTGTGTGTGTGTGTGTGTGTGTGTGTGTGTGTGTTTATTAACGCGAAAGTCTCAGATGCCTCATCAAATGCGAGAACTGACCATCGGCGGCGCCGGTGCCAACACGACTGGTGAAAATTAAAATTCATGATTGATCTCTCCGTCATAGGAATCGATATAGCACGAAAGTGAAACGTGTCATTACAGAAGCAGTTCAATGTTCATTGTACGCTGACAAATGATAGCTTGTACAATGTCTGCTGGTGTTTGGCTGCTGATGTTTGGCGGCTATAGCACCGTTTCATGCGGACGCATCTACGTTGACGCTTGGTGGCACATCTCCATCCCTACTACTAACGTCAATGATCAAGATTAAACCTCTGTGGTAGTTGAAGTAGTTAACGAAACCCGTAAACAGCATACGGTGAATCCCGCGCAAAGATGGCATCACCAAGCACATAATCACTAGTACTCGATATGCTCTGATGGGAAGCGTTGTCATTTGAGGAAAGAAATGGCAAGGTGTGCATTCTCCAGTAATTGGGTAACCTACACTTCTGCTCATGCATACAGCTGCATGCATACAGTACCACACAACGCTTCAGGAACGCGAGACGCAGAGCTCGTAGCTTGAGCCGTGAACGCGCGAAGGCGTCCCGCTGCCCGCGGTCGTGTCTCACTGCAACAAAGCACTCACTCAAACTGTATTGAAACGAAATGGAGTGGAAATCGTGGAGCCAGTCTCGACGGTGCTGAGTAGGGCGCCTCGATGCCAGCGTTCAACGAAGGAACGCTGGCCTCGAGGCGCCCTAGCGCTGAGACTACTAAAGCGCGTCCTGTCGGCGCTCGTTAGTCTCATGATTCAGTACTTCACTTTACCTCACCAAGACGGTGACACCGCCCCACGCCAACAAGGTCTCAAGGTCACTGTAAAAGGGATAGGATGTGAAATACAAGGCGCGTTTGTAAAGGCTTGTGCTTGAACGTTGGTGGGCGCAGTGGTTAAAGCGCCCGACTCCCATCGTCGCGGACCGAGAGGTCGTAGGTTCGACTCCCACGTCATCCAAATCAACAAAAAATTTTCTTCTTGCTTTTTTTGTCATCTGTTCGTCTGCATTTTACCGACGTCACATCCGTGACGGAAATGGTCTCAGTGAAGTCTTGGGGGACCCCAGCATAAACCACAACTGTGTTAAAAATCATGATCACCTGTTGACGTGACAGATCGCTAAAATTTGTAACGTCATCATGACATCGCTATGACGTCACATAACGTCACGTCATCTCGTGACATCGTCGTTTGGTCAAAAGTGGGCCGATCACGGTGGCAGTGCAAAACCACGAGAGGTGCAGAAACCTTGCAATGCCTCCGATCCTGGAGGCGCATTGCCTTTGCCTTCGAGTCGTCTTAGGCGAATGCGTAAGGGACCCTGTGAGTTTTTCTCTAGGGCAAGGAGCAAACCGGAAGTGCGTCTTGTTTACAATCCTGCAGAGTTTGCTGGCTCTTCCCTCTCGCTCTCTTTATATACCTTACAGAATACGTTAAGCTTCAAGTGCTGCACAGATGGTTGCTTTTGTTTGTGGGAGTATGTCTGCTCTTAGCAACGCACACTGGCAGTATCGTTCAAAATGCAAGAGGCAAGTAATAAATAATAGGCGAAAAAGGGTATCCAACCTCAGAATTGTCGGAAAACTAATGATTACCTTCTAACATAGAAGCGAACTCCTTCTAACCTCCCAAGACCCGTAATAGCATCGTCTCTCGCGTCAAATCGATGTGGACGCACTAGCCATTTGAAGCCTGTTTCTTTTTTTCCTTTTTTTCTTTTTTGTGATTTTTTCCCGAACCTGTAATACTCTTTTCCAGCTCAGTGGTTCAACATTCGCTGCCTGTTGAGATCATGATTGCACTTTTCTCACTTATTTTTCCGGAACATCGAGGAGAAAAACAGCTCAATTCACTTTACCATGAAAGTATAGAAAAGAAAGCGTGTGTCGAAAAATTGCTTTCAAATTTTAATGTGATAGCGCGCCCAAATGTTCATAGCTTATCATTCTACCTCGCTCGACTGACACTGGACGAAGAAAATTGGTTTCTCGTGGGTCGTGTCGTGGCTGTCTCTCCTGCGGAAAAAAAAAAAAAAAAAGATGTTGGCAAAGCGCAATTACTTCTTCAATATCTGGTCAGTTTTCCCGCAAAGGACGCCAAAATAAAGGCGTGGGTCTAAATCTTACTTTATGGAAGGAAACCACCGAAACGTTTTTACCGTTTCCTATGTCTAGTTGAGACTGCTCGAGTTCCTTGTATGGCGTCTTCCATTTCCTGGACATCATGGGCACTGGAGAGGGCTTCCTGTGCGCACCATTTTTCTCCCCTCTGAATGTTTCACTTATTGAGCCTACACAAGCGCTCTGGAAGCTTTGGTGAAGCAATTTATCCTCGAAGCAATCCTGAAATTGTTTAAGGACAATGCAACATAACGAGTTACGATATCGACCCTTTAAATTCAACGCTGAAGTGCCACCGATATCAACGCTGAAGTGCCACCGAGCTCTGGGTACCAGATCTCGGGGCACTTCAGCTTAGGTTCACTAAAACCCAGTTTTAGTGAACGCGCGTGCACAGTCAGTCTAATTATAGAGAGCAGCATTTTGGGCTAGTTGGTGATGCATGACATCAAAGAAATTGCGCGGCGAAAACACGGACGGAGGAAGACAAGTACAAACACAAAATCGAGGTAACGAAATTGAAGAGACGCACCAACCAAAAGAGCATGTTCTGTCACCGTTTATCCACATAAGTGCAGGCTGCCACGTGCCGTTATTGAATGCGACGCCTTTGCTGTCTAAGCGCAAGTAAGGAGTTCAAAATTAGAGTGATGTTCTCACGTGTCCATATGCGCTTGCGTAAGATCTCTTCAGTGCAACCCCGGAATGCGAAAGATATTTCCTCGTTCCCATGCGTAAAATACTGCCACGCACGCGGAGGTGAGCCTCAGGTGAATAGACTCATACCGTGGTACATTCCATCGCGTGATACTTACACGCATCCTCCTTCCCACATTTGGGTTCGGCAGTTAGGAGTATTCAGCGCTATTACCAAGTGCAACGATAATCTCAACAGCATCGCGTTAATCAGCTTCTAAAAAGGTACACAGTCCAACATGCATTTCCCTAAAACGACTCGAAAAGCGAAAGCCATCTTCCAAAGATGTCGTGAGATGGCTTCATCATGTGACGTCACGGCGACATCTTGATGGCGTCACAAGGCTTGGCGACCTGTGACGTCATTATGACGTCATATCATGACACCAGCACGAAGTCGCTTTTCGCGTTTGTTTCGGCATCTAAGGCCGAACGTACCTTATAATATTGCTGCTGAACATTAGTGGAACAGCGTGTGTACAAAACGTCTAAGCAAATTTCCTAATGTAACCACCCGACAGTGGAGCCAAGGAAAGTATAGGGGCGTTATTTGCAGTCTTTGACGTTAACGTGGTAATAATGATTTAAATGTACAGCGATCAAAGTGGACGAAAAGACAACTTGCCGCTGGTAGGGACAGAACCTACAACCTTCGGATAATGCGTCCGATGCTCTACCAATTGAGCGACAACGGCGGTTGTCCTCCCGTACACTTTAGTGGGCATTTCTCTGCATGGAACCGGAGAATATTATCCAGCGCGACTCGTAGCCATGAACGCCAACGCAAATGTCACTTATTTTAAAAGCAAGCATGAAAGCTATTCCATTATGCGATTAAGAATGGCTGAAGCAATATGCAAAGCATTTGTTGTGGGTATATCTATGTGGCCTGCGTGCCTTATGTGTAACATCCCGTATTTTTTTGTTTGTTGCTTTTGTCGTTGTCATCGTCGTCGACATTCTTAGAATGTTCGACGACGATTTCACGTCGAAGCATACTCCAGTCAACATTCTTAGAATGTTCGACGACGATGACACGTAGAAACATACTCCAGGCGAGCACTCTTACAATGTTCGAAGACGATGACACGTAGAAGCATACTCCAGTCGAACATTGACGACGATGACGACATGTAGAAGCATGCTCCAGTCGAACATTTTTAGAATGTTCGACTTCTTCGAATGTTCTTGAAACATTCTTAGAATGTTCGACTGGAGTATGTAGTACTGCTGGTTTGTTTTCATATTTGAAATATTTTCCCCTCCCTTTGTGACTGTGCCAAAAGGGCGGCGAACGAAAACGAACTTGCACGCATGACCGATAAATGCAATCATCCCGCTTAATGTACTGCAGAATTTACGCATAAAAAAATTAGCGCAGCTTTCCCTAAGTCGCTCAAGGCTAGGTCACAGCAGAGCTGGTGGGCACGTTTCAGCGTCTCTTATTAATAACCTCTACAGAATGCTTGGGTGGTCATTGAGCACATGCCGGTTCATGATGACGATGATTTTCTATCTACGAAACACGGCAAACCTCGACCATAAGAGCTATGCTGTGAAAATTAATGTTTCAGACCACATTCGTTATAATTCACCGCACCGTCGACGTCGACAGGTGCAGTCGAAGCGTCTCTTAACCCAGGCGCGTTCTCGCACAAGATCTTTGCATACACGCGCCCTTTCTCAGCAGCCTCTACCTAGACTCCCAAACTCGCTGCCAAATGTACGTGCGAGTATATCCAGGCAAATGCTCACGCGAACGTATAACGACCGGCACGCATTGTTTGGACTTGCTTTCAATGATTGTGCAAGAAAAGTTACGCCACGCATTATCCTATCTTTCGTGGCGCTTCCGTCCGTGCACTAAGTTACGACCGCCCACAGAACTTTCGCAAAACTGTTCGTATTATAGCGCAGCACCGGAAACGCCGCCACGTGTGCCCGTTGTTATTATTACGCGGGGCGTGCAGGAAATGTTTCCACGAGCGCTCTCTGTGATGGCCATAACCGTGCTTCAATGGAGAGAGCCGCAACGGGCGTTTGAGGCATTATCGCTATGCATGTGCTCACTGTGGCTACCTTACTGCGATGAGTGTTCGTTGCTGTTATTATTATTATTATTATTATTATTATTATTATTATTATTATTATTATTATTATTATTATTATTATTATTATTATTATTATTATTATTATTAGAAAGGCGGTGGCGTGCTGATTGCCATTGACAATTCACTGAAATCCGTTAGACGGAAAGACCTAGAAACTATCGAAGAATCCATTTGGCTAGAAACCAACCTTGAGCGCAGTGAAGAATTGTTGATTAGATGTTTCTATTTACCGCCCAGCATGTTGTCCCCTGCCTCGTTTCATGATGTCATGTCTTCCATTGAACTTGTGGTATCTTCTCATAGTGGGCACAGAATTATTGTTCTTGGGGATTTCAATGCACCTGGAATTGACTAGAGCACGCTTACCTTTTCTCATTACAATCATTTCATAGAGAAAAAGTGCAGCCTGCTCTTGGACTTTCTGGCGTTTAATTCCCGACTGCAACATAACTCAGTCGTCAATTCCAGTGGCAACGTCTTAGACCTGGTGTGTCAAACGATCAATCCCTTGAAGTTTCCCGCTCCGACATCTCTCTTGTACGTCCGGACAAATTCCACCCACCACTTAACGTAAGATTATCCGCATCAGCCGAAACAATGAGCTTCAGCAGTTACGTAAACAAATCTCCGAGATTTGCCTTCAAGCGAGGTGATTACACGGGCCTCTATCAGCACTTGTCTACCGTTCAGTGGTCACAGGTTACTGACAAACCAAATGTTGATGAGCAGGTTGATCGGTTTACGGAGCTTGTACTGAGCAGCATGCGTAATTTTATTCCCCAATATACACCTAAACAAGGTAAATATCCCCACTGGTTCTCATCTGAAATTATCAGTGCACTGAAGCATAAAGATCACGCACACAGAAATCTAAATGTTCTCCATCCAGCGAGTGGAAGGAAGAGTTCAGCTTCCTTCGAACTCTCTCTAAACGCCTATATAAACGAGATCATAGTTCGTATATTGAATTCTTGGAAAAAAGCGCCTCTGACAGGCCGGCTGAGTTTTGGAAGTATGTACGTAAACGGTCCAGCAAAAGCGGAGAGTCCTTCAGACTACTGGACTCAAATTGGGTAGAAGCGCATGCCGTCGCTGACTGTTTTGCCACGCATTTCTCATCCGTTTATAAGGCCTCAGACTCTAGCACTGATATCAAACAGCCCAAGGCGGTTAGCTCATCCAGTGCTTTGTCGCTGGATGAAAATCTTATCTGCGAATGCATTAAGCGCTTAAAACCATCCTTATCATGCGGGCCAGATGGCATCCCCTCCGCCATACTAAAAGCTTATGGTAATATATTTGTCCCAGTACTAACTACGATATTTAATAACTGCCTGGGCACTTCCACATTTCCTAGCATGTGGAAAACTGCTCGCGTTTTTCCAGTATTTAAGTCGGGCTCTAAAACAGATGCTTCTAATTATCGCCCGATTTCTCTACTATGTGCCACATCAAAGATCTTCGAGCTGGCTCTTCACAACATATTGTCTTTTAGTGTGAAAAACTCATTGATTCCTAATCAACACGGTTTTCTCGCTGGCCGCTCAACTACCACAAATCTTGCTAGTTTCATGACGCAGATCTCCACACCTATTTCTCAGAGAGGACAGGTTGACGTAATTTACTGTGACCTGAGCAAGGCTTTTGACGTAGTCAGCCACACGCTGATTATAGTTAAACTTGCGCACTTTGATGTTGACTTGTCAGTTGTGAATCTCCTGCAGAGCTATCTGCTCAATAGATATTGTTATGTTGCCGTAAATGGCCAAACGTCTTCTTTGTATAAAGTGACTAGTGAGGTCCCTCAAGGATCAGTATTAGGCCCATCCTATTTTTAATTTACGTTAATGATGTTTCTTTTGCCATTCGTAATTCTTCTTTCCTCTTGTATGCCGATGACATCAAGATTTTTAAGGAAATTCATTCAGTTAACGACTGTCGCTTGCTGCAGTCAGACTTGCGCTCTTTTTCCGAATGGTGCGACGGTAATAACCTTTCTCTGAATACCTCGAAGAATTACGAATGGCAAAAGAAACATCATTAACGTAAATTAAAAATAGGAGTGGGCCTAATATCGACCCCTGAGGGACCCCACAAGTCACTTTATACAAAGAAGACGTTTGGCCATTTACGGCTACATAACAATATCTATTGAGCAGATAGCTCTGCAGGAGATTCACAACCGACGAGTCAACATCAAAGTGCGCAAGTTTAACCATAATCAGTGTGTGGCTGACTACGTCAAAAGCCTTGCTCAGGTCACAGTAAATTACGTCAACCTGTCCTCTCTGAGAAATAGGTGTGGAGATCTGCGTCATGAAACTAGCAAGATTTGTGGTAGTTGAGCGGCCAGCGAGAAAACCATGTTGATTAGGAATCAATGAGTTTTTCACACTAAAAGACAATATGTTGTGAAGAGCCAGCTCGAAGATCTTTGATGTGGCACATAGTAGAGAAATCGGGCGATAATTAGAAGCATCTGTTTTAGAGCCCGACTTTAATACTGGAAAAACACGAGCAGTTTTCCACATGCTAGGAAATGTGGAAGTGCCCAGGCAGTTATTAAATATCGTAGTCAGTACTGGGACAAATATACTACCTTAAGCTTTTATTATGGTGGAGGGGATGCCATCTGGCCCACATGATAGGGATGGTTTTAAGCGCTTAATGCATTCGCAGATAAGATTTTCATCCAGCGACAAAGCACTGGATGAGCTAACTGCCTTGGGCTGTTGTCTGATATCAGTGCTAGAGTCTGAGGCCTTATAAACGGATGAGAAATGCGTGGCAAAACAGTCAGCGACGGCATGCACTTCTACCCCATTTGAGTCCAGTAGTCTGAAGGACTCTCCGCTTTTGCTAGACCGTTTACGTACATACTTCCAAAACTCAACCGGCCTGTCAGAGGTGCTTTTTTCTAAGAATTGAATATACGAACTATGATCCCGTTTATATAGGCGTTTAGAGAAAGAACATTTAGATTTCCTTTTTATTTAGATTTCCATTTAGATAATAATAATAATAATAATATAATAATAATAATAATATAATAATAATAAAATAATAATAATAATAATAATAATAATAATAATAATAATAATTGCCATCTTGAGATTGGTCCCACGATTTGCGGTGTTCGTTTGGCTGCTGTCATGGACTGCACTCCTATTCATCAATGCTCTTGTGTTTGTCAGCACATGAGAGATTTACAAGTTCGTCACATGTCCAGGTTCCTGATTGAAATATCTGTTCCTTGCTTACCGGAAATAAACAGTTTGCAGTCTGCGTTCATGGTATTCTGTGTGTTTCTTGTTCGTGGCCTCGTCTTCTAGCTCAGTTTGATGACGTTTAAAATACGCGCAATGCCATTGCTTCAACGATGAAGCTCGCGCTTAGAGCGTTGTATTCCTACGCCTTAATTCTCTTGTATTAGTCGTCCTCTGCATAGTGCTAGTACATTAATAACAGTTATTTCTATGGGTCCTGTACTCGGCCCTTCTGGAACTATACTCTCATTCATCTGTAGTCACGATACAAAAAAAACTCATCGAAGTGTTTTTCAAATATCCCCCATGTTGTGAAACCCGCGTCGAGGAATCTTCAACAGCCTAAAACTTCGCACTGAGGCCCAAAACTTTGCAATGCATTACTGCGCTTCGCGTCGGCATCTCTCACATACTAGGCAAGCGATAAGGACTTGCGACCGTGGCTACATCCTAACAATCAATGACGCGCAGTGAGCGCTCTACGGTATTTTTAATGAACACGAATTTAATGAGCTGTTTATAATTGTATTTATTGCTCCATTTGATGGTATTTTGTCATTAGTGAACATACATCATAGTCATGTAACATATAAGTGCACAGAAAAGTCGCTCTACAGACTCTATAGGCGATAATTTATGTGACCACCCTCTACGTATTGGACTCGGCCCTTAGACTCTGCTCCTTCTTTATACGCCACATATCGTATATGTGCGTGGTGCTTCAGATTATTTTTCCCTTTTATTATTCTTTTATTCGTTCTAGTTTTCCTTGCTTTTGTGTGTTTCTTCAATACTACTATCATGTTGATGGGACAGCCGGCTGTAATGTAGCCTACCCTCCCGTGATTTTTTTTTTCATATATAATTAAAGAAAGCACTTGCGTGGAATGTTACGGGAGCGTACCTGCAAGAACACGCTCCGGCGGCCACGGTGTGTTGTGATGAATACGAAAGCCAGGACAACAAACCTTGTGTCACCTCGACTGTTATAACACCGCTCGCACATCCTTCACTAAGTACAAACTTGTTTTCTTTTCCTCCTAAAAAGTGAGGCGAATGCTCGGCGATCGTGGTAAATAAACGGCCTCGTCCACGTGCCACGTTGCGTAAGACAAAAGACGCTGAATTCAGTAGCAACAACAGCGGCGCTTGGCAACGCCAGTAGCAGCTGCAGCGGCGAGTGGGAACCATTAATCTTCATCCTTGCCATAAGCCCCGGCGTTACACGTCTCGTGCAGATACTGCATAGCGAGACTAGAGCACTTCGTCAAGAAAGGCTTTATACACCAACCTATTCCTCCGTTACTGAGAGCTTCTTTGTTTTATTTTCTTGTCTCTCGTCTTTGTTGTTGTTGCTGTCGTTGTAGCTGCAGTTGTTGTTGTTGTTGTTGTTGTTGTTGTTGCTGCTGCTGTCGTTGTAGCTGCAGTTGTTGTTGTTGTTGTTGTTGTTGTTGCTGTTGTTGTTGTTGTTGTTGTAGCTGCAGTTGTTCTTGTTCTTGTTGTTGCTGTCGTTGTAGCTGCAGTTGTTCTTGTTGTAGCTGCAGTTGTTGTCGTTGTTGCTGTTGTTGTTGTTGTTGTTGTTGTTGTTGTTGTTGTTGTTGTCGTTGTTGTTGTTGTTGTTGTGGTTGTTGTTGTTGTTGTTGTATTCGTCTGAGAAGAGAGACGGAAGCAAGTTACGGAACGGCAGTGCGCTCAACCAGACTAATGTCTGGTGCACTAATCAATGCCCTAGGATTAAGGCGAGGGGACAACTTAGAAGCAGTGAAATTGGGAGAAATCAAATCCAGATGAAGCATTCACCTTTTTACACATCATTCAATCGATATACAGGATTTTTTTTATGGTGCTAGCACCCATCGACATTACGCTGCTTGCGGATCACCCCAGATTCATCACCAAGTGGGGTTGTCCATAAATTCTAAAGAAACCCCCAACAAAAATAAAACAAGATAAAAAAGGAAGGTGTTAACGGTTGCATGTGATAGATAGTGGTATAGGAGCGTAATGTTACCCAAAAAAGCACCAATTAAGAGCCCGTATAATTAATAAAATTATTGTATGGCGATGGGTGCGCATGGAAACTAGAGAAACGAACATGTTGGTTCGCTCTAAGTAAACGTAGGAAATTTACATTTGTTGTGTACACATTACATAAGCTTAGGGCTATATAACGCACACCGAATAGTTAATTGACTAACGGAAAGCTATGGAAAGCTCATAACTAGGTCTCCAATAGAGTTTTAAGGAGTGCGTCGGGGGGTTTCGGCACATTTCCCACATTTGGCTCATCAAGAAACGCCCTCTTAGAAGAATAGCGGTGCCATCCGAAGAAGCAAATAAATGCGTCAATAAGTTAGCTACAGAAGGATTGATCCGATTTTCAGCTCTAATAATAATATATGCTGGGGTTTTGCGTGCCTAAGCCACGATATGATTCCGGGAGACGCCGTGGTGGAGAGCTCCGGAAATTTCGACCACCTGCGGTTCTCTAACGTGCACCTGGGCACATGGGCCTCTGGCATTTTCGTCTCCATCGGAAATGCGGCCGCTGCGACCGAGATTTGATCCCGCGACCTTTGGGTCGGCATTTGAGCACCAATTTTCAGCTCCCCACAAGACACTTCAGGTATTTGAAAGACATTAACAATCGTAAGAAATATGCTAGAACCTGATATATCCAGAACAACAAGGGACAGAACCTTACAAAGAATATTGTACCATGTCTTTTACACTCCTCTCGTCGAATCTGGAAGGAGTTTTAAAGGGGCCCTGCAACACTTTTTGAGCATGGTCAGGAAACTCTGGCGATCGGTAGTCGAGACTCCCGAGAAAACGAGAGCCAAACATTACAGCGCAGCACGCGGCCTCGAATTTACAATTAGTTCTCAAAGTCAGCTTAAAAACGCTCCCTCTTCTCTCTACAAATTATGCCATATACCCAAATTCACTGTGCCATATACCCAAGTCCACGGCTGTCGGACGATTTGAGCATCGTGAGCTGCATTAGTTACCGTGTCCCGCACATCGCGCGCACGTCGAAGAACCACAGATGTTTCAAGAACCACACATGTTTCAAATGCGGTGTCCTTCGTAATCAGATTCTCGGTTTGGCACGTAAAACACCAGAAATTTATATCAAATTTTCTTATCTCGAAATGTAAACAATATTATATTAGGACTTTTATTGTGCCATTGAATTTGTGTATAGGTTCATAATCATATTAGCTGCACCTCTGCTCCTGACATGTAATAAAGTACTCGTGTTACTCGTGTAATAGATTGGACCACTAACTGCAAGACTGCCACACAGGCTAATGGTTCAAACACTTTTGTAACCATTTTTTCTGTATTAAGTTGATTGAATAAACACCGATTGATTGATTGATTGATTGATTGATTGATTGATTGATTGATTGATTGATTGATTGATTGATTGATTGATTGATTGATTGATTGATTGATTGATTGATTTTTGTTACATTGGCTGTTCGGCCTTGTCTTGCTCAACACCGAAACAATAACGCGAACTGTGCTATTTCAATGCATGTATTCGTTAATGAAATTGAGGTCCACAATCTTCATCGATAATATGTTCAGCTATCTCTGTGAAGTATGTGCCGAAGATCATCATAAGGCCAATCATCATCTATACTCTTGGCTCTGTGAACGAAGCGGTAAGATGCAATCAGTGTGCAAGGACATACTAATTTTGCGGCTTTCTTTCACTGCGGGGATTATTACTCTACTTACGAACTTCTCCATATTGAAGCCGTCCTATGAGCGCAAGAATTTGTTTATTTATGTGTGAAAAAATGGGGATGCTTGCATTAAGTCGCGCAATGCCTTGAAACAGCGAAACTGGACGATCCTGAAGACTAATCTAGTTGCTTCTAGGTTGTTGCTAGGATTTAGCTAGGTGTTGCTAGGTTGTTCCTAGGTTTATTGTGTGTAATTGGACAGAGAGCACTGGGTGGAGAAGCTCCCCCTCGTTCTTCTGGGCCTGCGTACCGCGATAAAAGAAGACCTCGGATTCAGTGCAGCAGAAATGCTGTACGCAGAGAGGTTCGAGTTAAACCACAGACAGTCAGAGACACGACACGGTTGTCCAAACTCTAGAGAGAGAAACTCGTTCCGAAACCGAGCACTCGCACCTCTCATAGATCTACGGGCACGTCGTCGTTGGTGTAGGACTTCCATCGCTTCGGGGTTTTCTCGCAGCCGCCGTTGCCTTTTCCGTTGCCTAGCATTCTCTCTTTGTACGTACTCGGAGTCTTCGGCTCGCCGCCGTCGCTTCGCAGCCATTTTCTTGGGCTTACTGTTGCCTTCTTCATTTTTAGTGGATCAGTAGTGAGTAATGGGATTTGACCAATTTGTGTGGCGCATATCCGTTCATGATGATGATGTTTTCTCCGGTCATACATTTTACCTCCAGCTTTAACAACTTCGCTGTTAAATAAACGTGGGAAGGCAGGTTACAGTGGATCCGGCTATCCAATCAACATGATAGTTGTATTTAACTCCTAGCGCGTACGTGCTACATAAATTGGGCAAGCCCCACTATACTCCCCACTGGTCCACTAAAAATGAAGGAATGAACACACGGGCGGCAAACACCAATTAGGATTCTTGTACAGACGCAAGCAATACTTGAGAAAGACTTTCATGAACACTCGGGATTAACCCAGCGAAAACACAATTGGACCGTGAGTTTCATGTTCGCTAGTTAACCATCTGTACGCGGTGCATGGGCGGTGATTTGAATTCGCTATTGCATTATCTACCTCTCCCACTTGTATCAACTTCACCGAAACCGCTCGAGTTATTGGGTTTTTGTGCCGCTTGTAGCGGACGCTGAGGCCGGCGATCGTGATAATTTTTATTTGTGTGCGCATACCAATTCTTACACAGAGGCGCACGGCGCATACGCGGCCAACATGCCTCACGTTATCTCCGGCGTGCCGCGGGGATACGCAGTCACGCCCCTTTTGTGTTATCGCTTTCGAAGCCTGTTTTCCTTAGAAAATAAACGAGTTCTTGCCCAAACCTCAAGGAGTGTAGGTGTTTGCTTCTCGCTCCTTCTTGGAGCGAGTACGCTACAAAGTGGTGACCGTCGACCTTTGGAAAAACAGCAGCCATGTCAGACGAGGAAGGCACTTCAAGCTCTTCCACAACCAACGCCTCGGAGTTAAAGCTTCCTCATTTCTGGCCCAAAAACCCCAGGGTGTGGTTCAGCCAAGTCGAGGCCCGCGTCCAGCTTCGACGCATCACATCGCAGGAGTCGACATACCTCCACGTCGTTGCAGCACTGCCACCTGACATCGCTGACGCCATAGACGATGTGCTCGCCTCCCCTCCATCGGAGAAGGCCTACGACGAACTAAAAAGCACCGTCCTGAAACGTCTTGAGGTGTCCGAACAGAGCAGGCTGCAACAACTTCTGTCTCATGAAGAGCTCGGTGACAAGCGTCCCTCGCAACTTCTCCACCGAATGCGTCAGCTGCTGGGACAACAAGCGTCAGAGCAGCGTCAACAGCCATTGCTTCGCGAGTTGTTTTTGCAGAGACTGCCGCAGTCAACACGGATGATACTCGCTGGCTCGGACGACATGGCTCTCGAGCATCTGGCTCAACTCGCCGACCGCATCACCGACTGCACCGAGCCATCCAAAATGCCTATTGCTGCAGCGGGAATGTCCGAACATGCAGGCCGGTTAGGTCGCTTAGAGGAGAGAGTTGACCGACTGGCTGCAGCAGTGGAAAACCTCGCCCTGTCCAACAAACAACGTCCTGCGCGGCATCGTTCGTCGTCCCGTGCTCGAAGACCGCAGCACCGCGGCCACTCAAGCGAGGCAGAGCAGAGCGTATGCTGGTACCACCGCCGTTTCAGAGAGCAAGCCACTCGCTGCATCCAACTATGCTCGTGGACGGGAAACGCACCGGCCTGTCGCTAACCGCGGAATGCGACACGGGCCATCGCTCAAGCCGCCTCTTCTTCGTTATCGACCGCATCACCGGCACACGCCTCCTTGTCAATACCAGCAGCAGCTCAACATCGCCAATGCGGCAAGTCCATTTCCAGCCTAATTGCTGTCAATAATACTGCTATTGCATCATATGGAGTTCAGTCAATGACCATAGACATCGGACTCAGGCGCACATATCGATGGCTCTTCGTTGTGGCCGACGTCAGAATGGTCATCCTGGGAGCGGACTTTCTGAGCCACTTCAATCTTGACGTTAGCGTTCGCGATCGTCGTCTCAAGGACAACGTCGCTTCGCTCGCTGTTGTCGGACTGAAGTCTGACCTGTCCTCATGCGGCATTTGCACTTTCCACCCAGAGTCAAACTTTCAAAAGATTCTGGCTGAATTCCCTGAAATCACCAAACCTCGGAACACCGAACTGCCAATCAAGCACAAGGTGACGCATCACATTGTCACCACCGGACCGCCCGTCACCGCTAGACCTAGTAGGCTTGCTGGACAAAGACACGAAGTCTCCCGTCGTGAGTTCGACCACATGCTCCAGTTCGGCATTATTCGACCTTCTTCCAGCAACTGGTCTTCTGCGCTGCACATGGTGCCAAAACAAGAGCCTGGTGACTGGCGGCCTTGCGGTGATTATCGGGCACTCACTGCTGCGACAACGGCAGACCAATATCATCTCCCTCGCATCCATGATTTCAGCGCTCGCCTCGCGGGAACGACCATCTTCACTAAGCTGGATCTGATGGCCGCTTATCACCAGATTCCAGTAGAAACAAGCGACATCCCAAAGACGGCCGTGACAACACCTTTCGGCCTCTTTGAATTTGTTCGTATGCCGTACGGACTGAAGAACGCGGCACAAACGTTCCAGCGTTTCATGAATGAGATCACTCGCGGACTGCTCTTTGTCTTCGTCTACTTAGACGACATTTTCGTCGCCAGAAAAACGCCGGAAGAGCACCAAAATCACCTGCAGCTCCTCTTCAAGCGTATTGACGAGCACGGTCTGATTTTGAAGCCCCAAAAGTGCATATTTGGTGTTGAAGCACTAGATTTCCTAGGTCATCGAATCACCCCGCAAGGCATCTTGCAGCTCAAAGCACGGGTACAAGCAGTTAGGGAATTTCCCACGCCTACCTCTTCCCGCAAGTTGCGCGAGTTTCTCGGTCTGATCAACTTTCATAGGCGCTTCATCCCATACTGTGCACACATTCTACAGCCGTTAACTGACTTTCTGCGCCGGGACACCAAGAAAACACCCGAGTTTCACTGGTCAGAGGAGCACGAAAAAGCCTTCCAGGACGCCAAAACTCAGCTTGCCTCCGCAACACTTCTGATGCACCCGCTTTCCGACTCGCCAACGCGGCTCATGGTTGACGCTTCAACGACGGCAGTGGGAGCGCTGTTGCAACAATACGACGGCAAGGACTGGAAACCGATAGGTTTCTTTTCGAAACGGCTGAAACAGGCGGAAGTGCGCTACAGCACCTTTGGAAGAGAGATGCTGGCCATTTATTGCTCCGTAAAGCACTTCCGTTTCTTCCTCGAAGGTCGCACTTTCCACATTTTAACGGACCACAAGCCGCTCACATATGCGTTCAAGAACAACAGTTCCTCATATTCGGAAAGAGAACTGCGCCAACTTTCTTTCATTTCCGAATTTTCGACGGACATTCGCTACATAGCGGGGATCGAAAATCAAGCAGCCGACGCACTCTCCCGTATCGACTCCGTTTCAGCGTCCGTCGACTTTGAGGCATTAGCCGCCGCCCAGCGAGAAGACCCAGAGCTAACCGTGATGCGGCAGAATCCACTGTCACTTGTGCTCGCAGAGATCCCGCTACCATACACAACGACTATGGTCACATGCGACACATCGCAGAAATCTCCAAGACCCTTCGTCCCCGTCCAGTTTCGGCGTGCAGTGTTTGACAGCCTTCACGAACTCAGCCACCCAGGAATCCGCGCGACGCAGAGGCTCGTCACGGACCGCTTTGTGTGGCCAGGCATTAACGCCGACGTTCGACGCTGGGCGAAGACGTACCGAACATGTCAAGCAGTCAAGGTGACTCGTCACACGCGCACAGCACTCCAAGCATTTCGGCCACCAGAGTGTCGTTTCGACCACGTCCACTTGGACTTGGTAGGGCCTCTTCCTCCTTCCCAGGGTTACAGATACCTGCTCACATGTGTCGACCGCTACTCACGGTGGCCTGAGGCGACGCCGATTCTGGACATCGCAGCCGGGACCGTCGCACAGGCCTTTGTCGCCTCATGGGTTTCACGCTATGGCTGCCCACTGCGCATAACGACCGACCGTGGACGACAATTCCAGAGCAACCTATTCTCTGCGCTGGCAAGGCTCCTGGGAACACGGCTCCAGTACACCACGGCTTACCACCCAGCGAGCAATGGAATGGTGGAGCATCTACACCGTCAACTGAAGGCATCTTTAACGGCCAAATTGGATAGAGAGCACTGGGTGGAGAAGCTCCCCCTCGTTCTTCTGGGCCTGCGTACCGCGATAAAAGAAGACCTCGGATTCAGTGCAGCAGAAATGCTGTACGGCTCTACCATCCGACTACCGGGAGAATTCTTTGGTGAGAAACCAAGCCCTACGCCGACACCTTCAGAACATATGGAAAGGCTACATTCCTGGTTGGAGCACCTGCAACCCAACTCGCCACGCGTCAGCCGCAACCAAAGAGTGTTTTCATTCCCAGACATGAATGCGGTAACCCATGTGTTCGTGCGACGGGACACAGTGAAAGCGCCGTTGACTCCTGCGTACGACGGGCCCTTCCGTGTGCTGTCGCGGTCAAACAAAACTGTGACCATTCGTGTTCGCGACAGAGAGGACGTCGTTTCTCTCGACCGCGTGAAACCGGCTCACCTCATGACTAACTCGCACTTTTGCTTGTTTTTTTTTCCCTTGCTCCGCGGTCTAGGGGGGGGGGGGACTTGTAGCGGACGCTGAGGCCGGCGATCGTGATAATTTTTATTTGTGTGCGCATACCAATTCTTACACAGAGGCGCACGGCGCAGTACGCGGCCAACATGCCTCACGTTATCTGCGGCGTGCCGCGGGAGATACGCAGTCACGCCCGTTTTGTGTTGTCGCTTTCGAAGCCTGTTTTTCTTAGAAAATAAATGAGTCCTTGCCCAAACCTCAAGGAGTGTAGGTGTTTGCTTTTCGCTCCTCCTTGGGGCGAGTACGCTACAAACACCGCCGTTTGTCCTATTACAGCAGAGCTGTTATGGTCGAGGTTTGCGGTGTGTCGTAGATAGAAGATTACCATCATCATGAACCGTCTCCCGCTCAATTACCGCCCAAGCATACTGTACAGATGGCTAACAAGAGAAGCTGAAATGTGCGGCCCCTGTGTTTCCGACGGTTCCTTTAAGTATCCCTCAATTACTGGTTACGTCTGTACAGAAATCTTAATCAGTGTTTGCCACCCGTCTGCTCTCTTGCTAATCTTTAGTGGACCAATGCGGTGAGTAGTGGGATTTGCCCCGTTTCTATGGCACAAAAGCGCTATAGGAGTTTTACAGTAGCGCTCCTATACTCGAGGTTTGCCGTGTGTCGTAGAAGAATATCATCATCATTAACCGGCTCGCGCTCAATGACCGCCCAAGCATTTTGTACATACGGTTAACAAGAGAACCTGAAACCTGCCCACTAGCCCTGCTTTGACCCAGTCTTGCGCCCCTTAGTGCAAGCTGCGCTAACTATTTTTATGAGACATTCCTTACGCCTACGAACGTAAATCCCCAGAGAGTAGTTCATTTTGGCCTCTGATAAACACGAACGTCACGATAGAAAGGACCAGTGTTTGAAGGAGCGTGTCTCTAGAGAGGAACGTGCTCTGAGCCGAAATAGATCAGCAGCTTTTAAATTTCACTCCATCACGTCGCGACACTCCGCAAGCGTCATGGGAGCAATGAAGCAATAAGCGCCGTTAGGACGTCTGTTGTGACGTCACATCCCGCCAAAGAAAGCACTTCAATGCAGAGAGAACGCATCGCCGAAGTTCTTACCTCATCTGTGGAATTTGAGAGCCTTCGCTCAATTTCTACGCGTAATGTGGCGAATGACCTCACCTGCCATTGCACTTACGCAAGGATCATTCGCGCGTCTTTGCTATCGCACCGCTGGCGCGGTCTGATTGCGCAAGTCCTGAATTCCAGAGCCGTGACGCGGTATGGCGCTGTTGTCGCTGAAGAAAGTGGAGCATTTGTTTTTGTTCATTCATTATCACTGCGAACTCGTGGAATGAAAATGCTCCTTCCGTTGAGAACTCTCTTCCATTGAAATTACATCATTTTTTCGTGGCGAAAACCATCTGAACGGCTGCTGCTATTGCAGCGGAGAGCACCAGTGCAATACCTTTTTTTTTTTTTATCTCTCGTGTTGAACATTATATCTTTGACTCCTCGTTCTCGTTTCGTCCCACTTTTTTTTTTTTGCTTCGTTGCTATTCTGAAACTTGATAAGTACAAAATTCAGTTGGGTTACCGAATGTAAAAACTACCACTCTACAGTTCCTCGTCTAAAAACTGAAGTTATTAGTAGCATGGAGTGGCACTCTTTGCTATCTTCCAGACCACCCTGCCTAGCACCAGTGCGAATTGTCCGAAAACCCCCACAAAAAAGAAACGTATATAAAAGGGATGGAATGGGTTAAGCTTAGGGTTGTATATGATAGAGAAGACATTAAGGCGTGTCATAAATTGAAATTGGAGCCATACAATTAGTAGAAATTAGTATAAACAGCACTTACATCTCAGAAACCGATCTGATTGGGCTCTCGTTTCGGCACCTGACGGATCAGGTCTCAATCACGTGCTTTCTTTCTACGTGTTTTCGGCAGCGCGCGAAACACGAAAGCCAAAAAACTTACATAAAAGGGATGAAACCGCTGCGAGTGCCGCTCCCAGACGTCTAAGTTTTGCATTAGAGACGCTTGAGGTTTTGTAGCCATTGCGTATTTTAGTGCAGGGGAACACAACGTAAACCTTTAAAAAACACAACGAAAACTTACGCAGTGGTAAGAAACGGCAAACGTGGCAAACTGAATAGTAACATCGGTTGCCTACTTGTACGTTTTGGATAACAGCAGTGATTTTTCGCCGCATGCTCTCTCGTTGTTCTGGAGAACTTCTCGTCCCCTAGCCGTGGTAACTTAACGGCTTAAGTGTAGCGCTGTGAGGCTCAAGGACGCGGGTTCGATTCACGGCAGCCGCATGTCGATGCGGGCGAAATGGAGACGCACCCGGCGTACTTTAGCTTAGCTGCACTTTAGAGCACGCCAGGTGGTTTTAAATAATCCAGAGTCCCCGCGCTACTGCGTGACTCATAATCGCATCGTTCTTTGAAAATAACGACCCATTTGTTTAAAAGCTTCAAGTTTTAATGTTCACACACTCGGACAGACAAAATTTTTAATTATTGTATACACTTGATAAGAAAGTATTTGTTTACTATTTGGATCGCCGTTACTGAGCTGAAAACAATACAATTGTGAAATGAAATGACCGAACGCAAGCGCGCTCCTGTATGTCTTGTCTTTTATTATTGCGATAGCAATTATATGGACAGTCTCGGCTGGTTTTTTGCCGCCGCCTCATGGCACCGTACTATATATATATATATATATATATATATATATATATATATAATATATACAAAGTCCCAAAGAAAATAATTTAGAAAAATGCTTCCGCAGCGCGGAATCGAACCAGACGACGTCGTCAATGACGATAATGATTAAGTGTTACTCAAATGGTTGAGAGAGGCAACGCCGCAGCCAAATTTACGGGGGCCACACTTTCCGGCGCGCGCCGCCTTCGCGTTCATTTTTAACATTATCGCAATTTTCAATTACCGCAACGTTTGAAGTACCCATCTGCTCTCTAATACCTGCAGGCACTAACATTCAAACTGACGTCGAACACTAACATCAAACAGCAACGCATGTCAATTGCAGTGACTAATATTGAAACTGGCAGCGTGCTGCGCACCTCTACCCGCACACCCACGACCTTACTGCGCGTATAGAGATGTTGCGCAAGACATTTTCTTCAAACGGATCCATTATATGTGCCGCTTCTAT
>NC_051181.1:105510378-105520378 GCF_013339695.2 Rhipicephalus sanguineus
AAAACGCCTATATAAACGGGATCATAGTTCGTATATTGAATTCTTAGAAAAAGTGCCTCTGACAGGCCGGCTGAGTTTTGGAAGTATGACGTAAACGGTCCAGCAAAAGCGGAGAGTCTTCAGACTACTGGACTCAAATGGAGTAGAAGTGCATGCCGTCGCTGACTGTTTGCCACGCATTCTCATCCGTTTATAAGGCCTCAGACTCTAGCCTGATATCAGACAACAGCCCAAGGCGGTTGCTCATCCAGTGCTTGTCGCTGGAGAAAATCTTATCTGCGAATGCATTAAGCGCTTAAAACCCTCCTTATCATGTGGGCCACATGGCATCCCTCCGCATACTAAAAGCTTATGGTAGTATATTTGTCCCAGTACTGACTGGTATTTTAATAACTGCCTGGACACTTCCACATTTCCTAGCATGGGGAAAACTGCTCGCGTTTTTCCAGTATTAAGTCGGCTCTAAAACAGATGCTTCTAATTATTGCCCGATTCTCTACTATGTGCCACATCAAAGATCTTCGAGCGGCTCTTCACAAACATATTGTCTTTTAGTGTGAAAAACTCATTGATTCCTAATCAACATGGTTTTCTCGCTGGCCGCTCAACTACCACAAATCTTGCTAGTTTCATGACGCAGATCTCCACACCTATTTTCAGCGAGGACAGGTTGACGTAATTTACTGTGACCTGAGCAAGGCTTTTGACGTTGTCAGCCACACACTGATTATGGTTAAACTTGCGCACTTTGATGTTGACTTGTCGGTTGTGAATCTCCTGAAGAGCTATCTGCTCAATAGATATTGTTATGTAGCCATAAATGGCCAAACGTCTTCTTTGTATAAAGTGACTAGTGGTGTCCCTCAAGGGTCGGTATTAGGCCCAATCCTATTTTTAATTTACGTTAATGATGTTTCTTTTGCCATTCGTAATTCTTCTGTCCTCTTGTATGCCGATGACATCAAGATTTTAAGGAAATCATTCAGTTAACGACTGTCGCTTGCTGCAGTCAGACTTGCGCTCTTTTCGAATGGTGCAACGGTAATAACCTTTCTCTGAATACCTCGAAGACAAAATTCATGTCTATCACTGGCAAAACATCTAGCGTGTCATTTCAATACTCTGTCAGCATTTCAATACTCTTTCCGTCTAACGCATTTCAGTGAATTGTCAATGGCAATCAGCACGCCACCGCCTTTCTAATAATCAATCAATCAAGCAATCAATCAATCAATCAATCATCAATCAATCAATCAATCAATCAATCAACAACAATCAATCAATCAATCAATCAAAATCAATCAATCAATCAATCAATCAATCAATCAATTATTTAACGTGCCAGGAACAACCGTGAGGTCTTTGTGCAGGCGCACGCAAAAAAAAAAAATATCAATAAAAATAAACAATACAATACAGACAGGTCTTCAGAAATAAAAAGAGCAAAACACGTAGACAAAGAGAAATGACCACAAAAGGGGAGGAGTAAACTAAGACAATATGAGAAATATTGAAGGGGAATAAAAATTAGATTGCACATATACAACTATGCGGAAAGACGGAGAAGGGCAGACTTTGTACATTGTGCCATACTATGTCAAAACAGTGCAAAGCTCGGATAAAAACAATGATTGTGGACTATGAAAAACGTCAAGATCAAGAAAATTAATATTATAAAGACTTTGTATTCTGGTGACGGTTAGAGTGTTGGAAGAAGCAGGCGGGTACATGAAACGGTCTGTTTCTCTCTGGCTAACTTACGCGGAATTCGAAAATTAACACAATTGAGAAGTACAGGGCAGGATATGATACCGTGGACTAATTTGTAGAGAAATAAGAGATCAGAACGATTTCGTCGGCAGTGAAGTGATGGCAGTGATAATGATTCAGCAAGTACTTGAACGAGATCCAGAGTCATTTTTAGCAAAGCGATGGTTATATATGCTGAGGAATTTTTTCTGGACCGTTCAATGGTGTTACCGCTGGGATTGAGCAATGCCATTCCATATCACGGACGCATACTCAAGTTGCGGAAGACATATTGCCGTGTACAATTGTGTAGGGCCATGGGAGACCTGAATTCTCGAGATATTCTACAAACACATCCGAGAGAACGAAGGCCCGCATAGCAGCACGCTTAACGTGAGAAGAAAAGTTTAACGCGCTGTCAACACTAACACCAAAGATCACTGATTCATAAACCTTGCATAACGGCACAGAATTGACAAAGTATTGAAATGACACTCTAGATGTTTTGCGAGTGACAGACATGAATGTTGTCTTGAGGTATTTAGAGAAAGGTTATTGCCCGTTGCACCATTCGGAAAAAGAACACAGATCTGACTGCAGCAAGCGACAGTCGTTTAACTGAATGAATTTCCTTAAATATCTTGATGTCATCGGCATACAAGAGGAAAGAAGAATTACGGATGGCAAAAGAAAACATCATTAACGTAAATTAAAAATAGGAGTGGGCCTAATACCGACCCTTGAGGGACCCCACTAGTCACTTTATACAAAGAAGAGGTTTGGCCATTCACAGCAACATAACAAGATCTATTGAGCAGATAGCTGTGCAAGAGATTCACAATCGACAAGTCAACGTCAAAGTTCGCAAGTTTAACCATAATCAGTGTGTGGCTGACTACGTCAAAAGCCTTGCTCAGGTCACAGTAGATTGCGTCAACCTGTCCTCTCTGAGAAATAGGTGTGGAGATCTGCGTCATGAAACTAGCAAGATTTGTGGTAGTTGAAATAGTAATAATAATAATAATAATAATAATAATAATAATAATAATAATATAATAATAATAATAATAATAATAATAATAATAATAATAATAATAATAATAACAACAACAGCAACGAACACTCATCGCAGTAAGGTAGCCACAGTGAGCACATGCATAGCGATAATGCCTCAAACGCCCGTTGCGGCTCTCTCCATTGAAGCACGGTTATGGCCATCACAGAGAGCGCTCGTGGAAACATTTCCTGCACGCCCCTCGTAATAATAATAACGGGAACACGTGGCGGCGTTTCCGGTGCTGCGCCATAATACGAACAGTTTTGCGAAAGTTCTGTGGGCGGTCTTAACTTAGTGCAGGGACGGAAGCGCCACGAAAGATAGGATAATGCGTGGCGTAACTTTTCTTGCACAATCATTGAAAGCAATCCAAACAATGCGTGCCGGTCGTTATACGTTCGCGTGAGCATTTGCCTGGATATACACGTACGTACATTTGGCACACGTTTGGGAGTCTAGGTAGAGGCTGCTGAGAAAGGGCGCGTGTATGCAACGATTTTGTGCGAGAACGCGTTTGGGTTAGGAGACGCTTCGACTGCACCTGTCGACGTCGACGGTGCGGTGAATTATAACGAATGTGGTCTGAAACATTAATTTTCACAGCATAGCTCTTATGGTCGAGGTTTGCCGTGTTTTGTAGATAGAAAATTATCTTCATCATGAACCGGTATGTGCTCAATGACCGCCCAAGCATTCTGTAGAGGTTATTAATAAGAGACGCTGAAACGTTCCCACCAGCTCTGCTGTGACCTAGCCTTGTGCGACTTAGTGAAAGCTGCGCTAATTTTTTTATGCGTAAATTCTGCAGTACATTAAGCGGGATGATTGCATTTATCGGTCATGCGTGCAAGTTCGTTTTCGTTCGAGGCCCTTTTGGCACAGTCACAAAGGCAGGGGTAAATATTTCAAATATGAAAACAAACCAGCCGCCTTGCATACTCCAGTCGAACATTCTAAGAATGTTCTAAGAACATTCTCAGAAGACGAACTTTCTAAGAATGTTCGAGTATAGCGTGCTCCTACATGTCGTCGTCGTCGTCGATTCTACGAATGTTTGACTGGAGTATGCTTCTGCGTGTCTGCATTGTCTTGGAACATTGTAAGAATGTTCGTCTTGAGAATGCTTCTACGTGTCATCGTCGTCGAACATTCTAAAAATGTTCGACTGGAGTATGGTTCGACGTGTAATCGTCGTCGAACATTCTTAGAATGTTCGACGGCGTTGACCACGACAAGAGCAACAACAAAAGGAAAATACGGGACGTTACACATAAGGCCTACACGAAGGCCACATAGATATACCCACAACAAATGCTTTGAAAACTTCTTCAGCCATCCTTAATCAGATCATGGAATAGCTTTCGTGCTTGCTTTTAAAATAAGTGAAATTTGCTTTGGCGGTCATGGCTACGAGTTGCGCTAGCCAATATTCTCAGGTTCACATGCAGAGAAATGCCCACTACAGTGGACGGGAGGACAACCGCCGTTGCCATTCAATTGGTAGAGCATCGGACGCATTATCCGAAGGTTGTAGGTTCTGTCCCTATTAGCGGCAAGTTGTCTTTCCGTCCACTTTGATCGCTGTACATTTCAATCATTTTTACCACGTTAACGGCAAAGACTGCAAGTAATGCCCCTATACTTTCCTTGGCTCCACTGTCGGGTGGTTACATTAGGAAATTTGCTTAGACGTTTCGTACACACGCTGTTCCACTATCGTTCAGCAGCAACATTAAGGCCTAAGGTACGTTCGGCCTTAGATGCCGCAACAAACGCGAAAAGCGACTTCGTGCTGGTGTCATGATATGACGTCATAATGACGTCACAGGTCGCCAAGCCTTGTGACGCCATCAAGATGTCGCCGTGACGTCACATGATGAAGCCATCTCACGCATCTTGGAAGATGGCTTTCGCTTTTCGAGTCGTGTTAGGGAAATGCATGTTGGACTGTGTACCTTTTAGAAGCTGATGACGCGATGCTGTTGGAATTATCGTTGCACTTGGTAATCGCGCTGAATACTCCTAACTGCCGAACCCAAATGTGGAAGGAGGATGCGTGTATCACGCGATGGAATGTACCACGGTCTGAGTCTATTCACCTGAGGCTCACCTCCGCGTGCGTTGGCAGTATTTTACGCATGGGAACGAGGAAATATCTTTCGCATTCCGGTTGCACTGAAGAGATCTTACGCAAGCGCATATGGACACGTGAGAACATCACTCTAATTTTGAACTCCTTACTTGCGCTTAGACAGCAAAGGCGTCGCATTCAATAACGGCACGTGGCAGCCTGCACTTATGTGGATAAACGGTGACAGAACATGCTCTTTTGGTTGGTGCGTCTCTTCAATTTCGTTACCTCGATTAGTTTTGTGTTTGTACTTGTCTTCTTGTGTCCGTGTTTTCGTCGCGCAATTTCTTTGATGTCATGGATCACCAACTAGCCCTAAATGCTGCTCTGAATAATTAGACTGACTGTGCACGCGCGTTCACTACAACTGGGTTTTAGTGAACCTAAGCTGAAGTGCCCCGAGCTCTGGTACACAGAGCTCGGTGGCACTTCAGCGTTGAATTTAAAGGGTCGATATCGTAACTCGTTATGCTGCGTTGTCCTTAAACAATTTCAGGATTGCTTTGAGGATAAATTGCTTCACCAAAGCTTCCAGAGCGTTTGTGTAGGCTCAATAAGTGAAACATTCAGAGGGGAGAAAAATGGTGCGCACAGGAAGCCCTCTCAAGTGCCCATGATGTCCAGGAAATGGAAGACGCCATACAAGGAACTTGAGCAGTCTCAACAAGGCATAGGTTTCGGTGGTTTCCTTCCATAAAGTAAGATTTAGACCCACGCCTTTATTTTGGCGTCCTTTGCGGGAAAACTGACCAGATATTAAGAAGTAATTGCGCTTTGCCAACACTTTTTTTTTTTCCGCAGGAGAGACAGCCACGACACGACCCACGAGAAACCAATTTTCTTCGTCCAGTGTCAGTCGAGCGAGGTAGAATGATAAGCTATGAACATTTGGGCGCGCTATCACATTAAGATTTGAAAGGAATTTTTCGACACACGCTTTCTTTTCTATACTTTCATGGTAAAGTGAATTGAGCTGTTTTTCTCCTCGATGTTCCGGAAAAATAAGTGAGAAAAGTGCAATCATGATCTCAACAGGCAGCGAATGTTGAACCACTGAGCTGGAAAAGAGTATTACAGGTTCGGGAAAAAATCACAAAAAAGAAAAAAAGCAAAAAAAGAAACAGGCTTCAGATGGCTAGTGCGTCCACATCGATTTGACGCGAGAGACGATGCTATTACGTGTCTTGGGAGGTTAGAAGGAGTTCGCTTCTATGTTGGAAGGTAATCATTAGTTTTCCAACAATTCTGAGGTTGGATACCCTTTTTCGCCTATTATTTATTACTTGCCCCTTGCATTTTGAACGATACTGCCAGTGTGCGTTGCTAAGAGCAGACATACTCCCACAAACAAAAGCAACCATCTGTGCAGCACTTGAAGCTTAACGTATTCTGTAAGGTATTGGCCTCGAGGCCCACCACTGGAAATGCCGGCGCCACCGTCGGCGTGACGTGCTTGGCAGGATCACGTGGTCTCAGCGGCCGCGTCGGCTGCTTGTGGAGCGCTGCCGCGTGCTTTGAAAACGAGTTTCAAGTACCACATGCGCTGCGGTCTGTTCAAATACGGAAGTTTTCTCGCATTTTCTGCTCAATTGAAACCATTTTAATAGAGTGGCTGCCTCCGAAGGCGACGAACATGGGTCTCTACCGCTCGGTGCCGTAGTGCCGGGCTTACGCAACGGAGTCCAGTGTCAGCCTGCACCGGTAACCGCGGGACAAGAAACTGCGTGAAGCATGGGTTGTAAAGCTAAGAACCGGCAAGTAGCCATCGCCTACGAGTCTTGTGTGCAACAAGCACTTCCGCGATAAAGACTTTTCGTTACTGCGTCGGGCCTGCGATGTTCGGTGAGTAGCAGACAGCGCGCACTGAGACGATGGCTCGCGCGCGCTTCCCGCCGGCAAATGATGCTTATCTGCCACAGGATGGAAAAGGCACTACCTTTTACCACGTGCGATACCATCTGAGAACCCTCCCTTGCGACCTCTTGATCGTCGGCCCCGTGCTCGGCATCCAACAAAATCGGCTGCAGATGCGCAAGTCATTCTTAATATACGTTGAATTAAAAAAACTCAAAGGGTCCCTTATGCATTCGACAAAGGATGACTAGAAGGCGAAAGCCATCTTCTTCTTGTCAGTCGATGTATTGATTCTCCCGCGCCCCCCTCCAAAAGCGTTCTGTACCTAACGTGGTTTCGCACGGCCTCCGTGACCGATCACGGAGGCAATGCAAAGCGACCATGACGTTGAATACGTCATCACGTGACGTCACGTTATGTGACGTCATAATGACGCTACATATTTTGGCGATCTGTGACGTCATGATGAGGTCATATGATAACGTCATCGCCGATCACGGAAGCATGCAAAGGGACCATGTCGTGTGAATACGTCATCATGTGACATCACGTTATGTCACGCCATGGTGATGTCATAATGAAGTTACAAATTTAGGAGGTCTGTGACGTCATGATGACGTCATATGTTGACCTCATCACGTGACGATTATTTTTGCGTTACTCGTCTTGACGCCGCCACGGTCAATCTTCTCGTTTGAAGAGGCATCTGATGTACGTAAATAGCGAGAGAGTCAAATGCTGCGGCTGTGTGCTGCATTTATGTTGGCAATAACATTTTTTCGGTCAAGCTTGCGTCCCCCTGACGCAAACACTATGTCCCAAATTTATTCGTGTCGCTCTCAAACTGACGTTGGCCCTCTCCAACCCCATGTATTTCCTTGGAGCCTCATTTACTTACGTGGGAAAAATGCCACCCTGTTGGCGTTAAACACGACACTGCTGCCAAAATTGCTGGAGTACTCGTCAAATATTTACTATCTTGTTTTGCGGCTGCTGGTTGCTGCAATAACTTCTATTTTATTGACCGCTATTTCAAGTTCACATGGGTCCTAGTCATAGGCGTGCGCAGGGGGGGGGGGGCCAAGGGGGCGAGAAGGGGGGGCGCAAAGTCAGCCCTATACATTGTAGGGGGGGCGAGAAGAGGGGCGCAAAGGCAGCCGCATACATTGACATAATAGGGAGGGGGGCGCTGCGACGAACCTTCGCCCCCCCTGAAGGGGAACCCTGCGCACGCTTATGGTCCTAGTTCACAGCCGACGTTTGCAGAACAAGTCCGGCGAACGTTACTGTATTTTCTTTCTTTTCCTTGACGTTGCATGCTACTACCATGCTCAGTCTCGTAGACTACTTCTCCTTCCACCAGCAATCTCAAAGTGGTGAAGTTTTGGTCTATGAATTTGTTGATAACAGAGAGCGGCAAGTTCACTGGAATGCAAATGGAACGATAGTTAAGGAGCATTAAAAAAAGGCGTCGCATTTGCTCACGTTTTGTGTGAGCACCAAACGAAACGAATGCACTGAATAAAGAAACAGAAGCAGCGGCATTTGCTCGCTGAAAAGGCCGATCAATACGCAGTGCGAGACAACTTGTCAAACGACATTGAAACGTACACGAATTTAGAGCGAAAAAAAAAAAAACTGAATTGTCGGGACGGCACATTACAAAGTTGACATGCGCACCGAAGCCGTAGTTGTAACGAAATTGTTTCTGAACTGCTCTGATAACGTCCGCGCAACAGTAGTTGTTTGTGTACTCACAAATTCATATTTTGCGGCCTAAAGTTCACGGCGCGGTGCCAAACGCGCTCGTAGCAAAAGCGAAACCATCAGTACGAGCATACATGCAGACGCTCATACATGCAGAGGCACCGTCAGTCGTCGCGAACCCGTGCGATCGCTGGCTTGAGGCTTCTTTCTGTTATGCTCCGTTTGGTTATACAGGCAGTCTACTCTAACGAGATATTTCACATATTTTGCACTCAGCGAGTGACCACCTTTTCACGCAAGAAGCCATTTCAGGGTCTCCAACGCGGTGACCGCGTGAAGCGAGTGCTCGGTTTTCTGCAGACAGACAGCGACTGTAGACTATCTTGTGCTTTCTGTTCGTGGAAAATTATTCTTTTGACAGGAAAGAACATATTTCTTTTCGAAAGTACCTGCAGAAATGTCCCGGAGGGCCTCTGCGAGGTGATTTGTAGAGCGCTGACAGCAAAACATATGGGGCGCGCGCCGGCGGCATCCTGCCTAGCACGCAATTGAGGCGCGTCCGATAGAGGGCGACTCCGTAACTCCTCGCCGCCAATATAAAGAGAGCGAGAGGGAAGAGCCAGCAAACTCTACAGGATTCTAAACAAGACGCACTTCCGGTTTGCTCCTTGCCCTAGAGAAAAACTCACAGGGTCCCTACGCATTCGCCTAGACGACTCGAAGGCAATGGCAATGCGCCTCCAGGATCGGAGGCATTGCAAGGTTTCTGCACCTCACGTGGTTTTGCACTGCCACCGTGATCGGCCCACTTTTGACCAAACGACGATGTCACGAGATGACGTGACGTTATGTGACGTCATAGCGATGTCATGATGACGTTACAAATTTTAGCGATCTGTCCGCCAACAGGTGATCATGATTTTTAACACAGTTGTGGCTTATGCTGGGGTCCCCCAAGACTTCACTGAGACCATTTCCGTCACGGATGTGACGTCGGTAAAATGCAGACGAACAGATGACAAAAAAAGCGAGAAGAAAATTCTTTGTTGATTTGGATGACGTGGGAGTCGAACCTACGACCTCTCGGTCCGCGACGATGGGAGTCGGGCGCTTTAACCACTGCGCCCACCAACGTTCAAGCACAAGCCTTTACAAACGCGCCTTGTATTTCACATCCTATTCTTTTTACAGTGACCTTGAGACCTTGTTGGCGTGGGGCGGTGTCACCGTCTTGGTGAGGTAAAGTGAAGTACTGAATCATGAGACTAACGAGCGCCGACAGAACGCGCTTTAGTAGTCTCAGCGCTAGGGCGCCTCGAGGCCAGCGTTCCTTCGTTGAACGCTGGCATCGAGGCGCCCTACTCAGCACCGTCGAGACTGGCTCCACGATTTCCACTCCATTTCGTTTCAATACAGTTTGAGTGAGTGCTTTGTTGCAGTGAGACACGACCGCGGGCAGCGGGACGCCTTCGCGCGTTCACGGCTCAAGCTACGAGCTCTGC
>NC_051181.1:105522878-105547819 GCF_013339695.2 Rhipicephalus sanguineus
AACTTAATCGTTCCTTGTGCAAATAGGATGTGCGCCGCCGCATTCTCGGCCCTAGCTATGTCCTACAGCTGGGCCTCCCGGCTACTTGTGTTAAAGGAGTACTGACCCGAATTTTGAATATTTTCGGGTTGTTGCTCTAAATAAGCACACTCCTGTTGGGAACCACAAGAAGAGTATTGTGGTGCCTGAGAATGCATCGTAAATACTTTTAATACCGCTACCTTAAAAAAGGTAGCGATATTGAGGGGGCGGCTTCTTAGTGACGTGTCATTGCAGTGTGACGTCACGGGGAGACAGCAACTCGTGACGCACAAGCGGCAGATCTGCCAGCTGCTCGTGATGCACGTGAACAACGATGAGTGAGCTGTCGTCCAGCGACCCCGACAGTGATTTTTGCGATTTAGGCTGCATGCAGGACGCAGAACACGCAAGCTCAGTGTAACTGTGGTGACTCGTTGGGATAATGCCCATTGCGCTGGGGCTGGCTTGCAGATGCTCAACGACGAAAACTATAAAATCAAAGTAAAATATTTTGTACCTGTTTTCTGACTACGGTGTGTGGAGAGCGTTAACACTGCAGAGGAAGGAAACTAAAAATGTCTATTTTGCAATGTCTCAAAATCGTGTCACTATTCCTTTAAGGGGGAATGAGTGGCCAGTGATATTTGGCAGGACTGGGCTTTCTGTTGGTGGTCGCGCTCAGGGGATGTTGCTGGATTAATAACGTTTTTGGTTTGTCCGGTATTCCGGTATCTCAAAGGCGTAGCGTAATAACGGGTAGCGTGCGCCATGGCTGCCGCCACGTCAAGTGGCGCCAGGTATGGGGGATAAAAACAACTAACATACGTGTAATGTATGTCCTACGAGATTCCGGAAGCGCCCACCGCTACTCGCTAAGCCTACAGCATCGATTATCTGAGTATGGCTCTCGAAAACGGTGCCGAATGGACACGAATACTTTGCTGTCGAAGCTTAAGGACATGAATCTAAAGCAAATAAAAGCATCAGTTTGGAGCTAATGAGCTACAGAACGCACGTCAACCACTTGATAGATTCAAGGTGGACGGCAACCGCTTTCGGCGGTGCGGTCATGTTTACCGGGCGCGCGCATGCGCCGTTCCCACATGGTATTCCGATATACGCAAAACATTTAGCGCATAGCGGAAAACCGGACAGGCTAAAACGATCTTATAATTGTAAGTTTATAACTGAATTTACAGATCAGAAATCAATATGCCATTGGGCACAACGCTCAGGAAGCTCTTCCTACGCGATGGAAGTTCTCGCTCCACGTCACATATCCTACAGGGCAATTTGCATGCCCCGCAGCGGGAGTTGAAGTATTCCGACTGGGAAGAACTCACGCAGTCGTTTACACAGGCGTACTCACCCGTGTAAAACACACAGAAAAAAAAACATGGCTGATCCCGCCGTCATAGGAATCGGTATAACACGAAAGTGAAACGTGTCTTCACAGAGGTAGCTGAGCGTTTATTGCGCATTGTTTCGCCGCAAGGGCGAAGAAATGAATGCTATAGCAACAAATTGTAATGTCACGCGAAGAACGGCAAGCAGCTCGAAACTTGCAGCGTGCTGTTCAAGCACACAGGACGCACGAAAAGAACACACACAGCACGTGAGTGAACTAACAACTGTCACAGTTACTTCTTTGTGTTTGAGCAGCACGCTCCTTCAGCAAACGCGGCCGCTGCAGCGAGCGAAGAGTGACCTTCGTGCGCTCTGGAACTTCAAAAAAATCTTTGCTGTGAACGCACAAAACTACAAACTGCCCCCATCACGAGATAAGTGCACGCGCACGGGCGACCACGCTCTGTCGGGCAAAGTACTAGTGGGAAGCGCGCGCGCATGGCAAAGAGCGCGGGGGGGGGGGGGGGGGGTCGACGACCTTTAAAGCGCACCCTTCGCACCATCTCGCTGGTGATAACGAGAACACGCTGAAGTGCCACTGAACTCTGGGTACCGGCAGCAGTAAATGGTGTATATAAACAGCACGCCATTAGTATCCTGAAGAACGTACGTTCTGTCGCCGAGTTGTTTAGCGTCGTGCGCTGTGGAGCAAGGGGTCGTAGGTTCGATTCCCAGCGACGGAACTTTTTGTTCGTTTTTTTCTTTGTCAACTGTTGGTGTACATTTTACAACGTCATATCCGTGACGGAAATACGTTAGTCAAGTCTTGGTGGAGCCCGACATAAAAGACTTTCGTCTTAAAAAAAGTAAAGCCACTTCCACGCAGTGAAAGCTGTGGAAACAGCGAAGCGCTCTCGTGCCACTCCCGCAGCCGCCTGCGACGAGCAGGTTCTTCCTCGGGTGTACGAGAAGTCTTGCCCATCTTCGGAAAGGGGGCGCCGCAACCCACGATTTTATACACGTTGTCGGTCGCCTCGTCTCCCCCCGCGCCCAGCGCGGCGTCGCATTGGTTACCGTCTCTCCGGCGCCTCTCTCCTCCTCGCACTCAGTGCGGCCTCTCATTGGTTCTCTCGTCCCCCTCCTCTAGCCTCCTCTCCATCGGCAAATTCGCCGAACTGCGTAACGACAACGGCGCTCTGTAAACTTACAGGTCGTTTACATGAATAACTATCTTGCGCCATGTTTTTTTAGTTTAATTATAATAGCAGCGATAGGGAGGCGCAAATATATAAATTGTTCTTGTTGCAGCCTCGGAAAACTGCCGGTGTAAATGGCTCGTCTGCTGTTTGACAGAGATTCACGCGCAGTTTGCTGCGAGAAAATTAATTGAACATCTTGCAATATTTCTTATCCCACCATAAAAACAAACAAAAAAGAAACAAACAACCAAAAAGCTGAGAAATATAAGCAAAATAAGCGAGTACACCTTTTGCTTCGAACTTCGCAGTACGTGCACTGCCATTACAGGAACGAAAACATTTTTTAGCAGCGCGGGAAACGTTGTCGCTCGCAGAGTCATTCTGTACTTAGTCGTTATGGGGTTCGTTGCAAACAATAATTATCGAAACTTCTTTCGTGGTTTCCATTGGAGACCGCAGGGATGAGAAACCGCTATCTGTGCGTAAAAAAAAAAGTGATAAAAAATATTTTCCTAAATTAGGTGCCCGCTCCATGTACCGGAAAAAGTTCCGGGAAAAAGCTTTCTCAGTGATTGCAGCAATAGAACTCAGGCTCATCGCAGTTGTCGAAGTTTCGTTTCGTTTCGTTATGTATTGCTCGAGAACACAGCGTTTTAACACCTCTTACACATTTGAAGAAACGAAAAAAAAAAGCATATAAGCGGAATTCCGTGATTTGTTCGTACGACTTGGAACTCATTTACTGGAATTCGAAAGCGGCAGGATTTTGGGGCCGACACCACCATAAATCAAACACGTTTTTTTTAGTACACACGCCATTGTGTTTCGCTACAAAGACAAGATATATGGCTTACTCCCAAAAGGTGAAGGTTTGTTGGATAACAACAAGCCGCCACACTCGTTTAGTTGTTAAGAAATATACTGGGCATGGCAACGAGCTCCAATTACACCTATGTGGAGAGAGAGAGAGAGATTGACAAAGGAAAGGCAGGGAGGTTAACCAGGTTGCGCCAGGTTTGCTACCCTACACAGAGGGAAGGAAAAGAAATGAAAGTGGAGATAAGTTTCCGAAAATGTACTAGTTATGACCACCTGGCGCAAATCAAAATAATTTGCATGCGAGTTTGACAACAACGATTACGAATGTTTATTTCCAGCAGTTTTTTGTGACGTTTGTATTCTTTTTATGTTTACACTTGCCGCAATATTTATCCCGGTCATCGATGTGATCTTAACCATTAACGGTTATGGTGTTAGCCGTGGAACAAATTATGCACCCTGAAAGTGAAAATATGATCCTTTTATTTTGCACGGAGTGACGCCGGCTGGGATTTCAGAGACACGCGCGTATGCGTAATCAGTCGTGTGTATTGTGTATTTTCGTATGTTGATGTAAATGTTCAAGTTCTGTGTGTAAAAAAAAAAAAGAGGCCTACCTAAGTATTCTCACAGCGGCGATCAGCGTCTACGGTTTGTGGAGGTCATTTTCTCAAATTACCCGTGTTTCGCTGCAAAACACCCAGTACGCTGCCTCTATAGAGTGCAATTCTGTACGAAATACCGATGCACATTACACGCAGCGAGCAGGGAGAGAGACGGTAATTTGGGAGGCCATTCTCTCGAACAATGGCTGCGAGAAAACGGGGGCATCAGGTGGTAATGCAACTAGCTTTGTAAAAAGAGAGAGTAATAAAAATAATAAAATATAACAAAACGACGACGCAATTTAACAGGAATTTCCTCGAACAATGGCTCGCCTTCAGTTATAGCTCGCATATAGTCGGCCTAATGAGATAGCTTTTCGTAGAAATGACTTCTGGGCTCTGCGAAGCCGTGTCAGGCGCGATTAAGTTCGACGGACGTGCGCGAAAATGCTTTAGAAACGTAAAGTCGTTGCAAGTTCGCTTAAAAGTTTGCTGAGAACCTGCGGGCAATGTTTCGAACGTGTTGCAGGTTACAAGAGTGTAATTTTCAGATCACTAGAAAAAAAAATGTTTAAACATAAAAACAAAGCTCAGATGTGAGCAGGCTTGTCGATTTGAAGAGAGCCATGAGAAAACTACAGGAACGGAAAATCACAGCCGTAACATTAAGAGATCGAATAACAGCGAAATGGGTCAGAGAACAGAGAGCAGAGTCCGATATTCCAGTGGATATTAAATGAAAAAAAAAAGTGGACAGCTTGCACTAGAGGCGCAAGGCTGATTCACCGTGGAGCTGTTGGTCTCCTAGCTAGTCCCGGCTTGGCTCAATCTCAGTTAGGCTTAATTACGGTTAACTAGCATAATCAGGCCACATGAAACTCAGATGTCTCGGGTGGGCTTTGTTCAATGACAGAACGTAATCACTCTTAATTGGGATTAGGATATGATTAGCATCAATTTTATATTAATTAGGCCTAATTCGGTTCGACTCAGTAAGTAGTAATTATTATCTTCCTGAGCTTGGTTTCACTAGCCTCATTGGGAATTCGACTTGGATTATCGAGTCTACTCAAGGCACACTGGACAGTCCGGCGATCGTCATCAAATTGGGCCCTTGAATGAAGGAAAGATCTTAGGAGCCTTGTCGCGAAGCACGTCAGCCCAGAAAGCCACACGAGCCCTCCTGCGGTACTTGAAGGCAACTTCATTGAGCGACCGCCTGTGAAACTCTGCACTGTGTGTGTGATGTGAACTGTGGATGCCACCTTCTGTCTCTCTCTCTCTCTCTCTTTTACTCCCTCATTCCCCCTCTCCATGTGTAGGGTAGCAAACTGGACGCATAGTCTAGTTAACCTCCGTGCCTTTGCCACATTCCTTCTCTCGACTTGGATTGCCCACTTTCTGTGGCTTATACCGGTTCCTGATAGTTTTTTGGTGACGCGAACAGGCATAACGAAAAGATTAACAGCGCCGCTGTGAAAATGGACCTGGGCTGGCCACGTAATGGGCACGACATACAAACGGTGGTCAGTTAGGGCAGCAACAGAATAGATACCAAAGGATGGGAGACGTAACCCAGGACGGCAGCGAGTTAGTTGTAGAGACAAAACTAAGGAGAGAGAAATGAACTTTATTTTTGACCAGGCTCTTGGTACTTGAGCCCTAAGGTGGGTGGCCTCCTCAGTCCAGGTAGCCATGGCTCGCTGCCGCCGCCCGAGCCCTGTTCACCAATCGTAGCTGGTTGTCAGGGTCTTGCGTCACCAGCAGAGCCTCCCACTGGTCTTCTAGTTCTTTCTCTATGTCTGCTCCTTCCTCTGCGTTTCCGCTTGGGGGTGACGACGGTGGTACGTCCGGATTGTTCGAGCAGTCCAGCACCATGTGGCGCAGGGTGTTGCGCGTGTCCGATGGGCAAAACTTGCAATCCCGCCTGTAAGTCCCTGGATACATTGCGTGGTGTTCCCAGGAATAAAATGGAATCGGCTCGCACAAGGTAGACTAAATTGGAGAACATTGGGAGAGGCCATCTTGAAGTGGTAAAATAAGTAGGCCGATGATGATGACAATGATGAACAGCGAGTGCAGTACTATAAAGAACGACTCTGAGACAGGTCTCACTCCCCTTCGAGGACGACATGCGAAGGGCAGGCTTCGTCGTTTTATCCTTAGCAAAATCGGTGCGAAAATCTAAGAAATAATTACAGCCCGAAGCTGCTATTGTAGCAAACTTCGTACCAAACCGCTCGAACCTAATAGACAGCTACGTCAACAACCTTTCCAGAGCCCTTATAGGTAAAGAGTTAGGCTTTCTATCGGGGGCTGTATAATCATGGTATCTTCTCGATTTCTGCTTAGAATTTGTGTTTATCAGGCGTTCCTCATCGCGTTGCTCATTTTGTACATCGCCATAGATCTGTTCGTTAAAAGTTCTTATCGCACGTTGGAGAGGAGTAGAGGCCTTTACAATTGTATACTATCTCGTTTTATTATTTAAATAATAATAATAATAATAATAATAATAATAATAATAATAATAATAATAATAATAATAATAATAATAAAATAATATATATATAATCAATCAATCAATCAATCAATCAATCAATCAATCAATGATTTATTTAACGTGCCCAGGAACAACCGTAAGGTCTTTGTGCTGGCGCACGCAAAAAAAAAACAATAAAATAAACAATACAATACAGACAGTTTTCATAAATAAAAAGAGCAAAAACACGTAGACAAAGAGAAATGAACACAAAAGGGGAGGAGTAAATAAGACAACACGAGAAATATTGACGGGCATAAAAAGTTAGATTGCATATATACAACTATGTGGAGAGACTCAGAAGGGAAGACTTTGTACATTGTGCCACACTATGTCAAAACAGTGCAAAGCTCGGATAAAAACAATGATTGTGGGCAATGAAAAACGTCAAGATCAAGAAAATTAACATTATAGAGACTTTGTATTCTGTGAACGGTAGAGTGTTGGAAGAAGCAGGCGGGTACATGAAACGGTCTGTTCTCTCTGGTTAACTTACGCGGAATTCGAAAATTTACACAGTTGAGGTACAGGGCAGGATATGATACCGTGGACTAGCTTGTAAAGAAATAAGAGATCAGAGCGATTTCGTCGGCAGTGAAGTGATGGCAGTGATAATAAATCAGCAGTACTTGAACGAGATCCAGAGTCATTTTTAGCAAAGCGATGGTTATATATGCTGAGGAATTTTTTCTGGACTCGTTCAATGGTGTTACCGCTGGATTGAGCAATGCCATTCCATATCACGGACGCATACTCAAGTTGCGGAAGACATATTGCCGTGTACAATTTGTGTAGGGCCATGGGAGGCCTGAATTCTCGAGATATTCTACAAACACATCCGAGAGAACGAAGGCCCCGCATAACAGCACGCTTAACGTGAGAAGAAAAGTTTAACGCGCTGTCAACAACACCACCAAGATCACTGATTTCATAAACCTTGCATAACGGCACAGAAATGACAGAGTATTGAAATGACACGCTAGATGTTTTGCGAGTGATAGACATGAATTTTGTCTTCGAGGTGTTCAGAGAAAGGTTATTACCGTTGCACCATTCGGAAACAGAACACAAATCTGATTGCAGCAAGCGACAGTCGTTAACTGAATGAATTTCCTTAAAAATCTTGATGTCATCGGCATACAAGAGGAAAGAAGAATTACGAGTGGCAAAAGAAACATCATTAACGTAAATTAAAAATAGGAGTGGGCCTAATACCGACCCTTGAGGGACCCCACTAGTCACTTTATACAAAGAAGACGTTTGGCCATTTACGGCAACATAACAATATCTATTGAGCAGATAGCTCTGCAGGAGATTCACAACTGACAAGTCAACATCAAAGTGCGCAAGTTTAACCATAATCAGCGTGTGGCTGACTACGTCAAAAGCCTTGCTCAGGTCACAGTAAATTACGTCAACCTGTCCTCTCTGAGAAATAGGTGTGGACAGTGCTGGGCAGTATCGAAGATACATGTATCTTCGATACTATCTTAGATACTATCTGGGTATCTTGTATCTGTATCGCGATACGTCTCGCGAGATGTGTATCAGTATCTGCATTTCCGATACATTGAAGAATGTATCGTGTATCTTAAGATACAAGATACTGCGATCGCAACACCACGATGCGAAACAATAAACGTTGACTGAACTCCGCTTCTCAAGCCGATATTGCTCCCACTAAGCCGCCAGAGTAAAACTTAAGACAGTGACATTATTTTATCTTTTCGCCAGAGTTTTCCAGCGAGGGTAGGAATGAGCTCTGAGCGTCCCTATTGAGGGACGAGAGTCACGTGGTGGCGCTCGCGTCGTCTCGACAGACAAACGCGCGAACGTCTACGCCGAAAGGACATTTTGTTTTCACGGATTCTTTTTTTTTTTCTTTCTGTCCTATTCCACGTATTCCAATGCGTGCGGTGTCTTTTGCACAAAGTCTGATGCCGCTGTAGTGTCGTTATCGAAGTTCCTCTTGCGTTGTGCTTCGTTACGAAGCCTGAAGAAAGCAAAAAAAAAGGGGTTGCTTTGCGTCTCGTGGCTTTCACACATCGGCGATTTGAAGGACCTCGTCGATGCAAGTTTGGCTTACATGCAATGAGATTGACTTATATGCAAAAGCGATTCAAACACCTATAGCACCACTGGTACCGATGCTGGATTTAACAGAACAAGCATTCGTTTAATAGAAGCTATTTTGGCGTACCTCTGTTTTTCTTTTATTCAATGAGTCTTTAAAATCATAATTGGATTGTGAGAACAAGCTCTTTCTAAGCTGTCCTTTTCCATCCCATACATTACCTACGTCTCTGTATTGCTTTTTTCTGGTTTGCTTACGGAAATATGCCTTTAACGTGCTGGCAAGGTAAGCTCAAAATCTCTGCTTTATTCTTACTTTCAGCTGCCTGCATCATTTCCTGTATTGTTTACAGACTTATACTCTACTTAAGTTTACTGTTACGTGAAGGCGACGTTGAGAACAAATATATAATAATCTGCGCGTGCTTGGAGTATACAGTAACAAAAATTCTGCTTACTGCTTAGTAAAATAGCGAAATTGAGTTTTCATTATAATAACGTAAATTATCAGCAGCCATCTCAAAGATGTTAGCAAAGGGATTGGAGAAATATTGTTATACAAAATGCTCCATTTTTCTTATGAGCGTCGCATCGAGTCGGTTTACGCTATTTTACATAGGCACTGAATTTCCTGTGGTCTTACCTTAAATGACTAATTCTCATAGCTATTAGGGATTACCCGCAGCGGTAGTCTAGTGGTTATGGTGCTTGACTGCTAACCCGTAGGTCGCGGCGGCCGCAGTTCGATGCCCGTGTGCTTATATCTAAATTTTATAACACCACGCGGTCGAAATTTCTGAAGCCCTCCACTACGGCATCTATCATTATCATATCGTGGTTCTGTGGGACGTTAAACGCAACAATTAAACGCATAAAACACAGCGAATAACTATAAAAACGCTATACAGGCGGCTCTTGGGGGTGCCGCCTGTATCGTGTTTCTATACATATTAAGAATGTCGCTTCCAGCTTCTCGCTGATGTACACCTCTCCGGTGGTCGGGTATTGCGAAAACCGTGCTACGTTTACGGACAAGGTAGAACTTAAAGGGACACTAAAGGCAAATATTAAGTCGACGTTGATTGTTGAAATAACGGTCCAGAAACCTCGTAGTGCTACTTTTATGCCAAGGAAGTGCTTATTTTGAAATAAAATCACGTTTTATTGGTCCGCATCGCGTTAGCGCACTTCCAATCACCCGCCTGAAATCCGACTTTCATACGCCACTGCTGCCGTGCCCATCGTTGCCCGCCTTAACTGCGCGGCCGCTATAGTAGCAGCAGAGCGAAAGTAGCGGGACCCACAGCAGCAACAACGGCCATCGAAGCCGTCGAAGTTTGCCGCAAGCGCCGCAATGGATGTGGACGGAGAACTTGACAACGAGACATTGGCTCGCGACGCTGGGCTCCAATTCATCGACTTGAGCCCCGATGAACGCGGTATGCTGCTGAAGGCTCGTAGTGCCGGCGTCGTTGCATGCGGCATTTTGTCGAACTTTCTGTCAGAGCGACTTTCACGAGCGCGCAAAACACACGCGGCAGCACGCGATCCCGAAACTACCACTGAGACGCGACCGCGTGAGCGAAGCTGGGCGCCGGGCGAAGCGCAGTTCGGCGAAAACGGAACCTTTGAACCACGCGCGCCATTCCCCATGGCAACGCCACAGAGGTTCTTTTTCCCATGAATCAAACGGAAACGAACAAGCAGCATTTTATTACGTCTTTTGATGCACGGAAGGTCCTGTTTTTATTGCTGCTAGTTTGATTACTAGTGATTTATTGTAGGCAGACTCTCATACGTCATCGGGATCATTTCGAAAATGTCCCACTCGTGGCGCTCATCATGTGGTACATTTAGCTTAATTTCTCGGTAAGTAGGGCACTGCTGTTATTAATATTGCCGTTTTAGAAGTTGTCGTACATTGAACTTTCACTCTGACATAAATTGTTATTTGCCTTTAGTGTCCCTTTAACAACGGTATTTGCACTATTGTGCGGAGGCTTCTTATCGAAGTTCTTGTGATTAGATCGCATCTCGCTAGCTGGTCGACAAGCAGAGCATAGACTCCACCCAATTACAAAAACGGCAAGCAAAAACCGTTATCAGCGAAGTGTATAAAGAGCTGTCATGATAGACAGCTAAAGCAACCCCAATAAGTTGTTTCAGAACGAAAGTAAGATACCGTCAGCAAGAAATACAAAACTTTTGAGATACTAACAGACATTTCATTCAAATGAAACAAAAATGTTCGCAGTTAATAAACTTTCAAGCGAACATTTTTGTGCATTGGCGTTTAGTGCTATTACCGTATAGACAGATATATAGTAACAAATTTCCGAATGTATCGAAGTATCTTAAGATACAATTGGAATGTATCGTATCGGATACAATCGGCGTTGTGGTATCTTGTATCTGTATCTCAAATACTTCGTGCCTGAGTATCTTGTATCGTATCGCGATACAATTTCAAAGTATCTTTGCCCAGCCCTGGGTGTGGAGATCTGCGTCATGAAACTAGCAAGATTTGTGATAGTTGAGCGGCCAGCGAGAAAACCATGTTGATTAGGAATCAATGAGTTTTTCACACTAAAAGACAATAAGTTGTGAAGAGCCAGCTCGAAGATCTTTGATGTGGCACATAGTAGAGAAATCGGGCGATAATTAGAAGCATCTGTTTTAGAGCCCGACTTAAATACTGGAAAAACACGAGCAGTTTTCCACATGCTTGGAAATGTGGAAGTGTCCAGGCAGTTATTAAATATCGTAGTTAGTACTGGGACAAATATACTACCATAAGCTTTTAGTATGGCGGAGGGGATGCCATCTGGCCCACATGATAAGGATGGTTTTAAGCGCTTAATGCATTCGCAGATAAGATTTTCATCCAGCGACAAAGCACTGGATGAGCTTACCGCCTTGGGCTGTTGTCTGATATCAGTGCTAGAGTCTGAGGCCTTATAAACAGATGAGAAATGCGTGGCAAAACAGTCAGCGACGGCGTGCACTTCTACCCCATTTGAGTCCAGTAGTCTGAAGGACTCTCCGCTTTTGCTGGACCGTTTACGTACATACTTCCAAAACTCAGCCGGCCTGTCAGAGGCGCTTTTTTGTAAGAATTCAGTATACGAACTATGATCCCGTTTATATAGGCGTTTAGAGAGAGTTCGAAGGAAGCTGAACTCTTCCTTCCACTCGCTGGATGGAGAACATTTAGATTTCCTGTGTGCGTGATCTCTATGCTTCAGTGCACTGATAAGTTCAGATGAGAACGAGTGGGGATATTTACGTTGTTTAGGTGTATATTGGGGAATAAAATTACGCATGCTGCTCAGTACAAGCTCCGTAAACCGATCAACCTGCTCATCAACATTTGGTTTGTCAGTAACCTGTGACCACTCAACGGTAGACAAGTGATGATAGAGGCCCGTGTAATCACCTCGCTTGAAGGCAAATCTCGGAGATTTGTTTACGTAACTGCTGAAGCTCGTTGTTTCGGCTGATGCGGATAATCTTACGTTAAGTGGTGGGTGGAATTTGTCCGGACGTACAAGAGAGATGTCGGTGCGGGAAACTTCAAGGGGTTGATCGTTTGACACACACAGGTCTAAGACGTTGCCACTGGAATTGACGACTGAGTGATGTTGCAGTAGGGAATTAAACGCCAGAAAATCCAAGAGCAGGCTGCACTTTTTCTCTATGAAATGATTGTAATGAGAAAAAGTAAGCGTGCTCCAGTCAATTCCAGGTGCATTGAAATCCCCAAGAACAATAATTCTGTGCCCACTATGAGAAGATACCACAAGTTCAATGGAAGACATGACCTCATGAAACGAGGCAGGGGACATGCTGGGCGGTAAATAGAAACATCCAATCAACAATTTTTCACTGCGCTCAAGGTTGGTTTCTAGCCAAATGGATTCTTCGATCGTTTCTAGGTCTTTCCGTCTAACGGATTTCAGTGAATTGTCAATGGCAATCAGCACGCCACCGCCTTTCTGCTTGGTTTCACTGAAATCTCGGTCACTGCGGAAGGTGGTGTAGGTCTGGGGAAAAAAGTGAGATGAGGGAATTTCAGCGCCTAGCGAGGTTTCAGAAATAGGAATAATAGGAAAAGAAGACGAAAGAACATTAGAGAAAAACTTTCGTGTCTTGGTACGTAGACCACGAGCATTTTGGTAGAATACGTCTACGTTACACGGCACTTTCGATTCCAGTCACTTGCTCAGAGGGATGAAGCATGTCATCGCGCAGCTCCCCACGAAATGGCTTGAAGAGGCATCCGAGGGGCCACATCGAAGGGTCATTCAGGCGTTGTAGTGTTTCCTTGTCGACTTCGATGTAGAACGAAGAATAGGACTGAAATTTGGTTTGAAGTCGCCGGCAGGAGATGGAGACAGATCGAATGAAGCAATCTGTTTTTGATGTCAGCAACAGTGGTGTCCGGGCTCAGCTTCGTAACAAAAATGGCCTTTGGCCGTTGTGGCCGTTGTGGCCGTTGAGCTACAGATATATTCGATGTTGTCATAGCTCCAAAAGAGGCGGGTTTCTTCTTTCTTTCCCCCTCAGTCACCGCTGCCTAAGAGGCTGTCGCAGGCATCACACTGCCACGCTCGGACGTGTCTACGTCAGCTGGCGGCGAATTCGAAGATGAAAGAGTTTTGGAGAGAGGTGGTTCAGAGCAGGCAGCTTGCTCGGAAGTCACTGATCGCTCAACGATCACATGCGCTGGGGGGATCACAGGTGCCTTCACTGCCACTCCGGCCGTGCGGCGCGTCAGCTCCTCACGCAGGAAGCGGACCTCTGCACGAAGGGAGGCGACCACGCGGGCTTGTTGTTCAACACCGCGGGAGTGATCCTTACGGAGGCGCTCGTTGTCTTCGCGTAGTTGGGATACCTCGTCGCTGAGGAACGAGATTCCCTCCAAAGCGTCGAGGAGAAGGCGGCGCAGCCCGGCGAGATCGCCATCCGGAGGGGTGCACGTGGAGAGGGAACCGGTTTGAGAGCTGCAATGCTCATCGATGCACGCCGCCGAGTTGTCTTCGCTAGGCTTACCAGCAGCACGGCTCAGATCACATAAATTGCAGCAAAACGAGCGCGATCCAGACTTCAGGAGTTGCAGCTCTTCATCAGGCCAGGTTACACACTTCGCATGAACACGTTTAGAGTAGGGGTGTGCGAATATTCGAAAGTTTCGAATATTCGTCGAATATTACATTCGAAATATTCGTATTCCATTCGAAAATCGTGTATTCGATAATTCCGAATATTCGAAAAATTCGAATATGCGATTCGATTATCATGCATAAAATAACTCGTCTTCCACATTTCTGCTGCGTTCGTATCGCTAAAAACGTTGCCGAGAGGAGCGATAAACATCGTAAGTACACGGAGGCACGATATCTGCCTGCGATGAGCGCCCCAATACGTATGATTTATTGCTGGTGCATCTCCGACGTGCAGCGCTGTTGGCGATCATGTAAACGTACATTTTTAATATTATGCGGCCGTAACGTGCCGCACTACCACTCGTTCACTATGCGGGACCACTTCTGAAGAAAGACAGTGACCCGTGTGACTGGTGGCGGACTGTAGGCACCTTCAGATACCCAGTCTGGCAAAGATTTGCCCCATGTAACTATACCAGCCACTTCTGTTCCAAGCGAGCGTGCCTTTTCAGTGGAAGGAGGGGGGGTGTCTCTGTTACAAGGGAGCGCCTGCTGCCTGATCATGTGGAGCAACTCATATTTCTTCATGATAACATGTAGTCATTATTTTCATTGTGCCGTGATATTTGCTTGTGTTGTGATGTGCATTGTGCTAGCCTGGACATTGTGTTCTGGTGATAGCAGTGTATGGTGTGTTGCCGGTCAGGCTGTTAATGTTTCTTTTTTTTTTCAAATAGCTGCATGTTAAATAAAATATCGTTACTGAGGAGGCATTTTTCCTTTGATATTCGATATTCGATTCGATATTCGAAGGTGGATATTCGTATTCGATTCGTATTCGAAAAATTTGATATTCGCACACCCCTAGTTTAGAGCAATTTTCACAGCGGAAAAACTGCTGCTTACCGAAAAACGGGCAGGAGCATAGCAAGCATGCGTCCCGACTGGGAGCCATGGTGCGGGACTATAATAATAAATAATAATAATAATAAAATAATAATAATAAAATAATAATAATAATAATAATAATAATAATAATAATAATAATAATAATAATAAAATCAAACGTTTATGTTACGTGCCCAGGAACAACCGTAAGGTCTTTGTACTGTCGCAAGAGAAAAAAAAAACAAAGGCCAACATTTATAATAAAACATGAGGGATAAAAAACGTTATAAAATTGCACATATACAACTATGCGCAGGCAGGAAAAAAAATGTCAGCAGTGTACGAGGCTACGTAAGTACAGTGCAAGGCTCGGAGCACAACAATGACTGGGAGCCGTGAAAAACATCGAGCTCTAAAAAGTAAGCGTTGTAAAGACGTTGTATCCTGCCAATGGTCGAATGTTCACAGAGGCAGGCGGTTACATGAAAAGATCTATTCTCGATGCTCAGCTTACGTGGAATTCGGAAACTAAGACAGTTGAGCAGTACAGGGCAGGATATGATACCATGCACAAGCTTGTAAAGAAATAAATAACAGATCAGCGCGATTTCGTCGGCAGCAAAGTGATGGCAATGATAATTAATCCAGCAGCGTTAGAACGAGATCCAGAGTCATTTCTAGCGAAACGATGGTTGTAAATGTTTAGGAATTTTTTCTGGACTCGCTCAATTGTGTTGCTGCTGGAATTAGGAATGCCATTCCAGATCACAGATGCATACTCTAGTTGAGGAAGACATAGCGCGGTGTACAATTTTCGGAAGGGCACAGGAGAACGGAATTCTCTAGACATTCTGCAAACACAGCCTAGGGTGCAAAGACCCCGCAAAGCAACACGCTTAGCGTGAGCAGAAAAGTGTAAGGTGCTATCAAAAAGAACACCTAGATCATTAATCTCACATACCTTACACAACGACACAGAAATGACAAAATATAAAAATGGCACACTAGATATTTTTCGAGTGAAATTCATTGCCTTGGTTTTTGAAATATTTAGGGAGAGGTTATTGCTCCTGCACCATTCAGAAAAAGAACACAAATCAGATTGCAACAAGCGACAATCGATAACTGAATGAATTTCCTTAAACATCTCTAAGTCATCGGCATACAAAAGGAAACAAGAATTCCGAATGACAGAAGAAACATCATTAACACAAATTAAAAAGTGGAGTGAGCCCAGTACCGACCTTTGAGGAACCCCACTAGTAGCTTTGTACAAAGAGGACGTTTGGCCATTAACGGCAACTTAACATGATCTATCAAGGAGATAGCTATGGAGGAGATTCACAATTGAAGAATCAACATCAAAGTGTGCAAGTTTATCCCCAAGCAGCGAATGGCTGACAACGTCAAAAGCTTTGCTAAGGTCACAGTAAATAGCGTCAACCTGTCCTCTCTGCGAAATAGGCGTGGAGACTTGCATCCTGAAATTGGCAAGATTAGTGACAGTTGAGCGGCCAGCGAGAAACCCATGCTGATTCACAATCAATGAATTTTTTACATCAAAAGACAATATTTTGTGAAGAGCAAGCTCAAAGATTTTGGATGCGGCACAAAGAAGGGAAATAGGGCGGTAGTTCGAGACGTCACTTTTACAGCCAGACTTAAATACTGGGAAAACACGAGCAGTTTTCCACATGCTAGGAAAAGTTGAAGCATGCAAACATTTATTAAATATGGTAGTCAATACTGGTACAAGTATACTGCCATAGGCTTTCAGTATGGCAGAGGGGATGCCATCTGGTCCAGCTGAAAAGGATGGTTTCAAGCGCTTAATGCATTCTGAAATGGAATCTTCATCTAGCGACACAACATCAGCTGTGACAACTGCCTTAACCTGTCGACCGTTACTAGCTACAGAGGCTGGAGACTTATAAACAGATCAGAAATGCATGGCAAAACAGTCAGCAACGGCTTGAACTTCTACTCCATTTGGGTCCAGTATCCTGAACGACTCGCCACTTTTGCTCGACCGTTTGCGCACATACTTCCAAAACTCAGCTGGCCTCAGCTTGTCAACACCAAGTATGTTTACGACGTGCAGGAGATTGAAGGGACCGTTTAGGCGCGCCGCAACTCGCAAGTGCAGCGTATCTCATACGACGTTGAACTCGAGGTAAGTTCTACGAGGCATGCTCGCGCGATTAGTGACGGTGCATAAACTAAGAGTTTGGTGTTAAGAAAGCCGAAATGGTTTGCATTGCACGACGAAAGGGAATCAAGAAGGGTCCATTGACGCAGGCTAGCCGTCGGCGGCCCGAATGAGTGCATTCGCGCCGTGTGCCGTTTTCTGCCGCATTCAGTCGCAAACACACATTTGCACCATGCCCGGTCGTAATTTTCAACATTTGCTTCCAGGGAATTCGCCAAATTCTGTCAGCGTGCGGTGGCGGTCGAGGCGACGGCGCGCAATGTTTGTTGTGGGGCGAAGCGGGGTTATTGTCCGGATATTAAAAGTGGCGCTCTTTTCTGCGCCCCACAGTGAGCACGGCTCACAGTACAGGAATAAAACGAGGAGCTAGCAGGTTAGGAGGCGCACTACAAATAAATAATAATATCTGGGGTTTAACGTCCCAAAACCACGATATGATTATGAGAGACGCCGTAGTGGAGGGCTCCGGAAATTTCGACCACCTGGGGTTCTTTAACGTGCACCTAAATCTAAGTACACGGGCCTCAAGCATTTCCGCCTCCATCGAAAATGCAGCCGCCGCGGCTGGGATTCGATCCCGCGACCGGGATTCGATCCCGCGACCTTCGGGTCAGCAGTCGAGCGCCATAACCACTAGACCACCGTGGAGGGGCGGCGCACTACAAATAACGAGCTTCCTTCCACATTTTCGCCGCACCTAGACGAGCCCACACTGCTTCCTCCTGTGGTCAGTGCATCAATTCATGGTTTGAGCTTTTTTTTATTGCTGTACAAAGGTGATTTTTTTAGCGGAAATGCCCCCTCCGCCTCATTTACTTACCGTGGCGTGTTAACCTTGCCAAATTTAAAAGATAACGCTCGTCGTTTTTTTTTTTTACGTTTCAAAACGTTTGCCATGGTTCGACCACCCACACGGTAAATATTTCTGACCGAAACAAACAGCAACAAAGGCCAATTGAAGTAAACAATGAAAACAAAAGGAAGCAAGAAGTGATGTAAATAAAAAACAAGTGAAGTAATACAATGAAAATTTAAGTGTAGGTAGTACAATGCAGCAGCCAATATTTCATAAAAAATAAACGAAACTTCGCTTTCATTGATGCTCAATACAATGATGAATTGTTTACAAAAGCCGTCAGGACTGCACACAGGGAATATATCGAAAAGTAATCAGCACGTTACGTAGGAGACCGCGTTTTTCTCGCGTACTCCACGCGTCGCACGGCACGTATCCAGCGGTTCCGTCGCTCCACTTCGTACGGCTTTCCAGGGAACCGGTAGTACAGCACATTAGAATACTTACCCTCATGTTCGTGGCAATTAACCACGCAACAATAACGGCGGCGACCGCGCTTCGGGACCGCGCGCTGCTCAGAGCCGTCGCCTGGTCCGCCTGCTTTCGGCACGGTTTCTTGAAGCAGGGATCGCTAGTCAAACATGTCAGGCTTTGCAGGCATAGCGGACAAGTTTCTACGTACGTTTTAAGCAATTTTTGAGTCTGAGAACTACGCGCAAAATTAAATAAAACGCTCAAAGCAAGCGTGAACTGTGTAACTCACTGGTCGGCGTCCATTTTTGACTACCCAACCAACTTCGACGCACGCCACCAGGCTCCGCCACAGTACTCAAAACGCCAGCGCGTCAGCCCTATACGACGCTCCTAATGACGCAGAACAGAAACACCGTGGAGTGTTTTTCGCTGATATACTATAGATCGCGTGCATTGTGCGTAGCAGTGTACGTAAATCAGGGCCCGACATACTGCGCAATGCAGCTGGGCTGTTGCGACACAGGGAAGCGTTGCGGCTGCGGCGCTGCTCCGGTTTTCAAGATGGATGGCCCGCGTCGTCACACTGTACGATTCGCGATTTCTGCAATTACTCGAAAACCGTGGGAGGCTGTTAACTGGTTGAACGTATTCGTATGTACAACGGTAAGGCCGTGCACAGTAAAACAGGCTTTGAGCACGCACCAGTGATTTTTTTACGAAGCTACGAACTTCGTTCCCACACTAACGCATTCAACTGCTCTAGTGTTGATATATGGCGCTCGTTTGTGTTGTGTGCACCAGTGTCGTTTCGAACAATACTAGAAAATAACATAAGAATGTTTTCAAGCGATAAATTGCTAGCACTTTATTTTCCATTAAGTTGCTTCGAACTAGATAATACCGTGGCAGGCAGTTTGTTTCACCCAGGTTCGCGCGTGGGCGCGGGTATATGTGCGCGCAAGGGCTGGAGGAGTAAGTGTAATGCCGAACTCGCAGCACGCAAGTTTGCATGCATGTTACGCGTTGAACACAAAAAGTTTAGCGTGCGCGCAGAGTCCACGCGCATTTTTTTTTGTTCTCAAAAAGTTCGAACAAAGCTGCCAAACTTCGTGGCTTGCCGAAAGCGGGTAGTCAGTGTTGGTAAGCAGTGTAACCGTCCATCGAAGTATGTGCGACACTGTAAGCAGTGCCAGCCTTGCAGTACCTGCAGATGGAATCATAGGAATGGTGCATATGTGTCACCCTAAAATGGGATTTACAGAGTGAGCGACAATAAGAAGAAGGACAGGGCGAGACCCGTCGTTTTATCCTTGGAAAAATTGGCGCGACAGTCTAAGAGACAGCAGTCCGAAACTATAGTTGTACAAAACCTCGTACCAAACCGCTCTAACCTAAAAGACAGCTGCGTCAGCACCCCTTTCATAGCCCAAAGTAACGTTTTATATCGGAGGATGCACTCGTATGCACCAGTCACACAGGCCGCCTACTGCTGCGCAGTGCGGTTGAGACAAAGGGAGAGAGAGAAAAGACATTTATGGGAGAATAGGAGAAAATAGAAAGAGCGAACACAGCGTGCACTTACGGCCCAACCTTGGGCCGATGAATAAAGTATTCCATACATCCATGTCATTTGTTGACGGGGGCTGACGGACGCGTACGGCTTGCTAACAGAGCGACGGTATTAGCGATACGTTGGTCGGCATTTTTGGTGCCGTTGTTGTCGTCCATCAGCACGTAATGGGGGCCGATCCCGTAGATGGTGCGATACCGGATCGACCAGCGGCGTAGACAAAACAGATAGTTATCACCAGATATTACGACGCCACCTTCAGACTCGCACCATTATATTCCTCTGCATCCTATGCTCAGGAGCATCGGCTGCAGGAACATACACCTGCATCTACCTACAGCTGATGAACCCACCCAAACGTTACTATCACCTGCCTTCTCCTTCAATGCGCTACGGGACCTCCCCGCAGACACTGGCTTAGCCTGAACGGGGGGGTGGGGGTGGGGGGGAGTAGGTTGGAGGGTTTCATATCACCCCCCCCCCCCCCCGCGAAAATTTTCAATGTTGCACGTGAATATAAAAACGCACAAACATACATAAAGTATGTTGATCCCCCCCCCCCCCCGAAAAAAAAGAATTCCGGCTACGCCACTGCCCGCAGGTTTTTCAACATATTGAAAACATCGCAAATTACGACACGGACAAAAAGAGATAAAGGACGCACCACAGCGCTGAACTCGCAACTAAATTTTATTTGATACTGCACGCACGCTTATATGCTGACAACCTGTCACCTATGTGACTCTTTACGTATGACGTCAGTGTACTTTTAGTACAAGTGCGCTTATGCCACATATGACGTCAATGTAAGTGTGCTTGTATATCAAATAAAAATTTTAGTGGCGAGTTCAGCACTGTGGTATGTCCCTCAATATCCTCTTGTCCGTGTTCGCGCAGCTTTAAGGATGTGCAAGAACTATTACCAACTAACCCAGCTGTCAGTTCTCCTTCACAGGGTCCGGAGCTTCTCATCACCTGGGATAAACGGAAGAACCTGCTCCACGGACACGGCCATGCAGACGATCACCTCAGGCCAACACGCCCACGTCGTGAAATTCTACGAACTCACAAATTTGCAGTGCAGGGGGGTTGAGCGGGGACCAAGGGACCTGCGTGCCAAAATGAAGAGTTCCCGTATTGCAATGCTGGGCTGCGGGAAGACGCTGTTTTGACACCTTTGTCTTGCATTGACACTTCTTCCAAAAACCGACTTTTTTTTCTTGGTATGACGAACAGGAGAGGTTTGTGCCTTTATGGCGGCACCGGCTACTCCTTCTCGCTTAGCAAACGAAATATGCAACATTAAAAAAATAAGGATAATATTACGAAGGACACGAGATGTCATGCAATAGAACACAACACTGTTGTTGGGTGCTCACAACAGCTCACGTTGTAACAACAGCAACAACAGACTCGTTGATTAGCTACATCCCATTCACTTCATCTCAGTTGAAACGAGCAGTCCTTCAGCAGGGAAAGCAAGCGTGCGCACAGTCCTAACGAAAAAGCACAATGTAAGCAATAACACACAAAAAAAGAACGGGAATAACGATTCGCAGGTGTCTCGCGGGCGTCGCTTTGAATCCGAAAGGCCGAACGAATTCCCGAACGCAGCGTAATACATTCCCTGCGGCAGAAGCACGGCGATCATAATTCGAGCGACGAGGTGAAAAAGGCGGAGGACAGGGGAGGGGATGGGTAATGCGAGATGGCATCTGAGCAACATGAATATTAATGATTTCCGGCCGCTGTACAATCACAGCCTTGCTTCCCTGATACCCGAACATCGCGGTCAGCGCTCAAATTAGTCAGTACTTGCTTCCGGTACGACAGTAACGCATTGGGGCTGAAACTACGAAGATAGCGCCATATGTGGTGGCATTGTGTTTTTTTTTTTTGTTGCTGTTAGAAAGAAATAGTAGGGGGACCGTAATTATGGCATTAGCCGCGTCCTCGAGGTGACACATTACTAATGAGAATAGCGTATTTAGATTTAACGCTACGCTTTATCATAGTTCACGGTATTTCACGAGGTCTAATTGCCATCTGAGCTCTGCAGTAGTGAGTCTATAGCTAGGCATATGGGGTCGTAGGGCTCCTCGACTGAGCTGCGTTCTTTAACGAGAACAACTATTAAGAAATTTAGGGCCCCATTTTTGTCTCAGTGTAGGCTTCAAACTGACAGTTTAAGATTCTGTGTTCTCCTGCAGAACGTTTCGTCGGTGCGTTGCAACAAGGAAGTGTCAGTGATGGATCGATGGATTTGCAATATTGGAAGTAGAGAGAGAGAGAGAGAAGGAATGTAGGAAAGGCAGGGAGGTTAACTAGACAATGCGTCCAGTTTGCTACCCTACACATGGGGAGGGGGAATAGGGGAGTAAAAGAGAGAGAGAGAAGGATAGACACATGTCACATCACACACACAGTGCCGAGTTTCACAGGCGGTCGCTCAATAGGGTTCTTTTCAAGTACCGCAGTAGGGCTCGTGTGGCTTTCTGGGCTGATATGCTGCGCGACCAGGCTCCTAAGATCTTTGCTTCATTAAAGGGGCGGTCATCCAGTCTATCCAAGGCACACTGGAGAGTCCGGCGATCTTCATCAAATTGGGCGCAGTGGCACAAGAGATGTTCAGTAGTCTCTATACAATTGCAGCTTTCGCACATGGATGAATCGGCCATGCCAATGCGATGGCTGAATGAGTTAGTAAACGCTACACCGATCCACAACCGGCACAGCATTGTAGCGTCACGTCGAGAAATCTTGGATGGCAGTTGTAGCTGGAGTAATGATTCAAGGTTCTTAGGGCGAGGATTGGAGTTAAGCGGAGAATTCCAGTGCGCAAGCGTGGTATTATGCGCGATGCGACGAAGTTCTCTAGCTGCATCTACTCTCGACAAGGGTATGAACAGTGTGGGCGCTCCATCGTGGGGCACATCGGGCAGCGTCGTCAGCGAGGTGGTTACCACTGATGCCACAGTGACCCGGCAGCCATTGTAAAACAATGTCGTGTCCTTGATTAGCGGCGCGATGACAAATTGCATTGATATCAGACACCAACTGATGGTAGTTTCCACGTCGTAGACTTCGCACGCATTGAAGGGCTGCCTTGGAGTCGCAGAATATGGCCCATCTACTAGGGGATTCTTGCATAACAAACTCCATAGCGGCTCGAAGAGCGGCGAGCTCGGAGCCCGTAGATGTCGTGACGTGTGATGTCTTGAACTTGACGGTGATTGATCGAGATGGTATCACAAATGCACCTGTCGAACTTCCCGAGACCGAACCGTCTGTGTAAATATGTATTCGGTTAGCATACGACAAATGCAAAAGGTCCAGTGAGATCTGCTTGAGGGCTGCAGATGACAGGCTTGCCCTTTTTAGATATCCCCGGCACTTCAAGGTGCACAGTGGGCCGTTTCATGCACCACTCCGGAGATAGTGGTATTGTTGCGGGCGAGAATCTCCACGAGATGGAATGCTGGTTAGCCGCAACAACCTTGGAAAACGCTGCCTTTGGTCTTTCTAGTGGCAAGCTAGCGAGGTGGTGGTCAGGCACTCTGGATACGTAGCGGATATGTGCCCGGAGTGTGTCGACAGTTATATATGTTGTGATCGGGTGGTCGTTAGCAATAGCAATCGTTGCTACTGTGTTAGCACACCGAGGTAGCCCCAAGCATGTGCGCAGTACTTGGCCTTGAATGCTTTGCAGGACCCGGGTGTTAGTTTTTCCGGCGTTTGGAAAGCACGGGCGTGCTATACCGCAAATATCCCAAGAAGAGCGCTCTGTACAGCTGAAGCATAGATGACACTGATGTGCCCCACGTTTTCCCAGCGAGAAATCTCATTACGTGTGTGATAGAGGTGAGCCTCTTCTTCAAGTGCGAGATGTGAGCACTCCACGAAAGATCTCTGTCGATAATGACGCCCAAGAATCGGTGACGTCTCGTATACGAAAGCCTCACGTGTCGATGGAAACGGGATACCAGATCATGGGCTTGCGGGTAAAAGGGACTAAGGCGCACTTCTCGGTGGAAATTCTGAGGCCTCGAGCATGGAGGTACATCGACGTTATTCTCGCTGCTTTTTGGAGCCGTGCGCGTACCTGGGGTCGTGTCACTGCTGAAGCCCAGATACATATATCATCAGCATACACAGAGAGGTTGACTGATCGAGGTAGAATTTGGACAAGGCCAATGATCGTGAGGTTAAACAACGTAGGACTGAGAACCCCGCCTTGTGGAACGCCACGAGTGGTGTAATGGTCAACGGTGCGGCCTTCCGCAGTATGCACGAAGAAGGATCTCCTCAGTAGGTAGCTTATTTTTTTCTGTTGTTTCTTTGTCTCTAACGCAGCAAAGACGAACAAACCCTGTGAACTGGTGGCAGAGAAAGAAAGATTTTACAATTGCCATGGTTTTACACAGAGATGCACCAGTTAGCCGTGCTGTTCAGAATAAATCAAAGCAGTCCGCTAGTCTTCAAGAAACATCATACTTGTAAGTATTTTTTGCTTACATCAGACATTTTTCATTACAGTTACAGCGAGCATATTAGTCTATGCTGGTCCACAGAAGAACTCGTTCGTTCATTCAGTCTTTGTAGGTTACTGATAGTTAGTTATCACGAATTTATCTCGTATTAACGGTATTGTCCACACCACGTGGCAGCAAGGAAAGCTGCATCTAACAAAACCGCAGTGAACCTTGTACTTCCGTTTCAGAATAATGCTTTCCCTCTGCCAAACCTCCTACTAATAAAATGAAACTGACGCAAATTCAATAAAAGAAACTAGAAAAGCAAAAATTTTTAGGCGACCCTAATGTTCGCTTAAAGGGGTCCTGCAACACTTTTTAAACATGGTCAGAAAACACTGCCGATCGGTAGTCGAGGCCCCTGTGAACACGCGAGCCAAACATTATAGCGCACTACGCGGCCCGGAATTTACAATTAATTCTCAAAGTCAGCTGGAAATCGTTCCCTTTTCTCTCGACAAATGATGCCATAAACCAATTGAGCGCGCCATAAACACGATGTCCACGGTCATTGGCTGACTTGAGCATCGTGAGCTGCATTACTTACCTCAGCCGCCGCCAGATGCCGCCACGGGCCGCGCTCGCGATCACATGAACATAAGCCGCGCGCTCGAAGAAAAAAAAAAAAGAAAAGCTCAAAGAAGCGCTCAAAGAGCCATTGACGCGCGCTGACGAGCGACGCATCTTCTGCCACTTGTCAC